>NW_024359832.1:1528346-1761990 GCF_014805655.1 Passer montanus | reverse complement strand
CGCGGCGCGGCCCGGGGGATGCCGGGGAGTGCTGCGCCCGCCCTGCCCGGTTGGCGGGCGCGGGGCCAGGCGGGCAGCGCTCCCGACGCGCCCGGGAGTTGTGACAGGAGCAAAGTGGGTCACCGGGCCTAGCGGGTGCCCCGCGAGCGCCCCCCGCCCCCGGCCGCGGCCGTGCCCGCCCAAGGGCAGCCGCTGCACTCCCGCCCCCCGGTTCGCGGCGGGAGACGCACGCCGGCGCTGTCAAACTTCCACCGCTCCCCTCCGCGCCGTGTGCCCGCCTTCCCCTCGCCGCCGCACACCGGGGCCCGGCGGGTCCGCCCGCACCGCCCCGCGCCGCGCTCGCCGCTCACCTGGCCCCGCGCTGGATCTCCGGCGCGCACTGCAACCCGCGGCACCCCGGGGCCGCCGCCGCCGCCGCGCGTGCGCAGGAGCGGCGCACCGGGGAGGTGATTCCCCGCTCTGCGCGCGCGCCTCGCCGCGCGTGCGCAGAGGGGCGGGGGAGGGCCGCGCGTGTTGCGCAGGCGCGGTGGGCGCGCGCCTCCCTGACCTCGGCTCACCTCGCCTCACCTCACCCCGCGGGAAATGGCGGCGGCGCCGGGCGGCAGGCAGAGCGGGCACCGCGCTCCGGGCACCGGGCTGCAGGCGCAGAGCCGCCCGCCGAGCCCGCAGAACGGGCTCCGCTGAACGGAGACGCTTCCCCGCCGGCCGGCACGGTGAAGCCGGCACAGAACGCGGTCGCACGCGCGTCCGCAAAGCGACGTCTCGGGTCCGCTCCGCAAGCGCGACCCGAGGTGTTGAGGGGTCCGACAGCCCGTCCCAGCGCACGGCCGTGGTTTCTTGCCTGTGCATAAACGGTGAAATTCCCAGAGCGGCAGAGACCAGACGTGTTTGCCTCAACCCTTTTGTGTGCACGAGGCTTTTAGTACCGTTCGATAATATGCGGCGACTATTTAAAAATAATCCTGTCATACCTGTAGCAGAACATTACGGCGAACCGTTTTCTGTAAAATAAAACGCTCAGGAGTAATATTGTGTAAGTAATCCCAATTTTTTCTCTCAGTTAAAAGGATTTCATTTTTCAGTTGATGCCCGAGTAGCAGTGTATCTAAAAGTGTCTATAGAAGTTTAATTTGTGTTTAGAACAAAACAAAGAATTTTACTGCAAATTGTCATGGATTTCCTTTCTGGGTTACTTTTCAGGTAGTTCAGTTTCCCCATTTGATTCACAATTGCGACCAAAGTCTTACGAAAAGATACTGTGGGGTCAGGAGCTTCTGTACCAGCAGTGCTCCCAAAGAGCTAACCAGGAAAGAATTCTGAAAAGCAGTAGTAAAAACACTTATTTTTCTAACTGATTCATAATACTCTGATTCCAGCTTTCAGTTGAGGAAAATGTAACATAAGGAAAGCTAATAATATTATCTCTTGCACAAAGGATAACACTCTTTTGATGAAATGTAGTGGAACTAATAGGCTACACCAAAAATGGAACATCCAGGAGAAAATGTGAGAATATTTTCAACGAAAAGGCGTAATTATCAGAACAAGAATATGGCAAAGAAACCAGGAGGCTACAAATTACTCCAGGGTGTATCTATCGAATTTGCCAGAAGATCTTTAGTAACCAGTAATAAGTCTTCAAAAAAAGTAGGAATGCTGCATTATCTCTTCACACCTTGCATAAATAGGAGCTTAACACCTACTTACTGCAATGTTGCAGTGACAGATTATTCTTTGACAAGATCAGAACAGGTAATACAGCTGTGGAAATGATACACATTTGCATTTTCTGCCAAAGCTGTGGCCCAAGCGAGGTAATTTTTTTAATGCTACTTCTCTTTTGGCAGTATTTTGTAGGATCCTGAAGGAACAGGACAGCACAGAGATGGTGTGATGATTTTATGAAACTGTTCTGCTAGAAATGCCATTGCCCTGTTCCTGCCATCAGTGTGACTTTGCTGTGTAGCTCTGATTCACTCACACGGCTGTGTGAGAGCCAGCACAAGTTCTAAACAATGCCACTTTGCTGTGTAGCTCTGATTCACTCACACAAGTTCTAAACAATGCCGAGTTAGGAGCAGCAGATCTTTTGTGACTTGGTGAATGGTGGGACTGCATTGGGCTGGAAATGCAGAAATTTCCAATGCACTTCCATTAACTATAGCTATGTTTCCTAGAGAAATGCCATTGCCATGCTGCATAATGTACTTCAGAGCCACAGAACCACCACCTGCTTAGTGTGTTCCTTTTTGATCCACGCTGTTCAAAAGAGGCTCTGTTTGAGGAAACTAGTACTGAAACTAAATTTCACATCAGAATAGTAAAATGAGTGGACGTTGATTTGAAAGCCTGTCACAATCCACCTAATCCTTGCAAAGCAAGGTTGGCTAATATTCCTGGAGCCTTTTCTTCCAAACAGTGTAACTGGCTCAGCACCAGAAACATCTGGTTTCAGCTTGCAGATCAGCTTGGGTTGTGCTGTTGCTTTGTCACATCTGATGGCTTTAATTACAACCGTGTGGTCGCTTTGCTTGGACAAGGACAGGGTCACCAAAGGGGAGTGTGGCTCTGTCCCTGTCGCAGCTGCTCCCACTGTCACAGGCTGTGCGTGCCCCTGGCAGCAGCCGCAGCCGGGGGAGGGAGGCTCGCTGCTGAGAGGAAGCGATGCTACTTTTATAGCAGCCAGCTTGGATACTTGAAGGGACTGTGCAATCGCGTCTAAAGTCCCTGATGACCTATTTACATTTCTAACTACTAGCTAGAGTTCTAGTTTGAAGTGGCAGATAACAGCAGATAAGCCATTGTCTCTGAAATGCATCTACTAGTTATCTCTGAATCTGGAAAATAAAAGTTTCCAGCAGTGGTATCTGCCAGTAGCTATCCACCAATAGGCTCACCTAAGGAGCAGAAAAACATATTTGAACTAACTTATGTCAGAACACATGATCTTAATGAAAAATTTTTTGAGCAATACATGTTTTTATCGCAAAAAATATCTTACTGTGAAATTGTGAAATACTTGTGCTTAAGCTATATCCTCACCACAGAATTAGACAAATTCTATATGAGTTCTTGGCTTTTTTTATCAGATTTTTTTCCCCTTTAAAAATAATCAAATACCTTTTCAACCTTTAAGAAGTATCCTTTAGATCTAATGATTACAAAAAACATATTTTTTTTCATAATGTGAATTATTTAGAAATATTCCTAGTGCCTTCTGCTTTCAGATATATTCCCACATGTTTAGCTGTCCCAATGAACCTGCTTGTATTTCACCAGTTTATATACAAGTATTGTGGGTAAACACCTGTCCTTGTAATTCTGAATGCAGCAGTTTACAATGGCTTTGAGAAACTTGCCTTCTGGAAACTTTCAGGCCAGCAGGTTGAGGTGTTCATTAACCAGTGAACATATTGGGATACTAGAAAAGAATAAGGAAATACAATGACACTGCTGGTGTAAATGATTTGTGAAATAACTGAAGTTATTAAAGCATTTGAAGAACACAAGTACCTTTGTCTATAGTCTGCTTCTACTTTAATTTGTTATAAGAATTGCAGGACAAATTTTGTTTAGCTTCTTCCTAGATCATTGTCATTTCAAGAGCTGTGAAATTAAAAATACATGGCAGGCACAGTATACAAAATATGTTAGTAAAGTTACCAGACACTTAAAGTACAGTGCCTCAGTTTCATTTCTCACTAAGTTTTTAAAACTGATTTTGTCCATTGTAGAATTTAAATTATGTTTTTGAACCTGTAACATACATTTTACTTTATTTAAACTAGATTTTAGTTTAACATTTAAATACTTCTCCACTCCTTAAGTAACATCAGGGAAACTTTTGTATATTTTTATTTTTACCATGCCTTACCATTTTCATTATTTTCACAGTTACTATTTAAAATACAATGTATATAAACCCAAAAAATCAGCCAATGGATGAAGAAGACACAAAAAACCACGAAAACCAACAAGATTTTTCTTGTTCCCCTCCAGCCCTTTGAGCAATTAGGATCTTTTGTATCTGACTGAAGTTAAATCAGCTGGTGTGGCCCGTGGGCCTTGGAGGTCAAAGGCAGGTGAGCCAGTTTTGTTAATGGTGATGTGAGATTTTGGGGATATTCATGCTCATTCCTAAGGGATTACAAGTTTCCTCAGAGGTTTTTATTTGTGCAATGGCAAAATGCAGAATTGGTTCTCCATTATACAGATCAAATGAAAATCAAGAAAGGCTACTATTTTCTCTCTTCAGGTCTTGAAATTTAAATTGCTGTAATTCTAACAATTTCATTTGGTTGTCCTATTCCTTTTGCTCCTGGAAAAACTAATTTGATTCCTGACAATTGAGAAGAAATTCCCTCCCAAAAAACTTGAAAATATAAGGAAGAGAAAACTTGTCTGATTCTAAAAAATTATTAAATATTCTGTAGTAATTCTCAGTGCTTTTCAAAAACATCTAATAGAATTGCTAACATACCCAGAACTAATCATGGGAGTCCTTTGATATTCCTGGTGCATCCTGTCACAACTTCTGCTACCATTAGAGAATTTACAGGGCAGTCGATAACCTAACAAGACCCCCAGCCTTCCTCACTTTGCATAGCTGAGACTTTTCCTGATGGGCTTTTGATTTTTTTAAGTTAAAGGGGAAATAAAGGTAGAATGATCCTGTTAGACCACTCCCACTGAGAAAAGAAACTGCAAACAGTGGACAGCACTTTCTTAGTGAAACCCAGAGAGCTCAGCAAGGTTGCATACATGGTGATAAGCGTCTTCCACATGTTTGAACAAAAGTGAACAATTAACTCTCACAAAGTGAATTAACAAGTTGAGTAAGTCAGATGCTCTGTGAATCCATTGCTTCCAAAAAATTGCTATTTCATTGGTCTCTTGAATTTAATTTTTCTAATTTTTTTTAATTATCAGTTCATTTCTTTGTATTGAAGTATTCTACATCTTATTCAAGAATGTAGTTACCTTTACCAATAAAGATGAATTATAACCCAAACATTCTCTGGAGCATTTGTAAACTTCTTTTGCATACTGCTTGCCACAACTTTCTTTTACCTTCACATACTTTTGCCTCCTCTGAAGACATTTCCATTCCTGCAAGTGTTGCTGCCTAATTAGAAAGTAAAAATAATAATAAGCATCTTTGGAACATTTTACATGCATTTTAAATTAATATCTAGTGCATGTCAATTACTTAAATTATTTTAATAACTCTTGAGCTTGTGGTCTTAAAATTTTAGAGCTAGAAAGGTACCTATGCCAGTCTTTATTCAATAATATAACATTAAAATTCATTTTCTTAATTCATCAGTATCAAATTTGGGAAACTTGAGTAACAAATTGTACAAGCATTTATCATTTGAGATGAAGCAAGAAAACATTAGAGCAGGTAGAAATATTTGTGTGATTCTGAATATGAGATTAGTTTAAGGAGGAATTACAGTACTTATACTAGTATTTACCAGAGAGTTTTAAAATAATTAATGAAAAATGAAACGCAAAATCAGTAGATGGCAGTCTTCATCTATAAAAATACTTGGAAGGTCGAAAAGGAAAATGCTTTACTGAAATTTGTTGAACTAAAAGCAGCTATTAATTAACTGAAAGCCACTGTGGAATTGCTTTTCACAAAAAAAAAAAGAAAAAGAAAAAAAGAAAAAAAAAAGAATAAATGTACAATGTTATTATATTCTTGCTTTTACAAAAAAAAAAAAAAAGAAAAAGAAAAAAAAGAAAAAAATAATAAAAGTACAATGTTATTATATTCCAGCAACAATACATTACAGTTTTGGTTCACAATTTCCATGTATTTATGTGAATTATTTTCTTTCTCTGAGAGTACATTACTAGATACACTGTGTTAGTCCTAGAATTATTTTAGTCATTTTAACTATTCAACAGCAGTAAGTACAGCTAGTATCTAGGCAGAGGAAATATTTTGATCACATTAGCTTTTTTATGTTGTGTAAACTGCATGCCTCATTTTTCTTAGTTACAATACATGCTGGGCAGAACTCAGCAAAGTAACTTGTAAAATATGTCCCAAAATGCACATGTGACTGTCTAGTGTAGCAACAATTGCTGAAGTCGATACATTGACTCTGCATGGTACTGTAAGTAAAATGTTTGGTGTGGTCCTATTAAATATTTGAGTAAGGATGATTGTGTCACAGTTGTACCTAAGAACAGTGTGCTGTGTATCACAGATCTCCAGAACTGTAGCCTGGCTGGGCTTGGAAGGGAGGTCACCTGCGGGAGGTCACTTGATGCTCATGTAGCATCAGCCTTGGGCAGGCTGTCCAGAGCCATGTCCAGACAGCTTCTGAACATCACCAAGGAAGAAGACTATGCAACATTTCAGTTGTTCTCCCTCACAGTAAAAAAGTGTTTCCTGGTATTCAGAGGGAGCCTCCAGCATTTCAGTTTGTGCCCATGTCCTCTGGTCCTGTCATGGGGACCACTGGAAACACCTTGGCTCTGTTTGCTTTATACCATCCATTCAGGTATTTATAGACTTGATTTGGTCTCCCCTGAGCCTCCCTTCAATATAAGCTTCAAATGGACATTTTCCTGAAGTAAGAAATAGAAAAGTCATTAAAATCTACCTTGAATAAGAGGCAAACAAAACACAATAGATGTTTATTAGGGATCCACAGCTGCCTTTTAAAACCACACAAGTTTGTTGACTGGAGCATCTCTCTTATAAGGAAAGGCTGAGGGAATGGGCCTGTTCAGCCTCAAGAAGAGAAAACTGAGAGGGGACCTGTTGACAGGACCTCATCAATGTCAATAAGTATCTGCAGGGAAGGTGTCAAGAGGATGGAGCCAAGTCAAGTTCTTGTCAGGGTGCCAAGCAGTAGCAGAAGAGACAATGGGCAGAAACCGATGCACAGGAAATTCCACTTGAATATAAGGATTTAATTACTGAGTGGCTGGCTGTGCACTGGAACAGGTTGCCCAGAGAAGTTGTGGAGTCTCCCTCACTGGAGATAGTCAAGAACTGGCTGGAAGCAATCCTGTGCCATGTGCTCTGGAGTGACCCTGCTGGAGCAGGGGTGTTGGACCTGATGACCCACTGTTTTCCCACCCAGCCTGACCCGTTCTGTGATGCTGTGGTTCTGCACCTGCCACCATTACAGCACAAAATTTCTCATGTATGGTAAAGTGAAACAATAGTAATTACTATAGTAATTCATAAGAAATTGCATTTTTATTAGAGTAATATATTTAGAAACCATATTGTACCAGAAATGAGTGCTATGCTAGAAAAATAAATGTATTTTGCTCATAATAGTCAAATTAATTACTTGATCAATTAAAAATTCTAAGCGGCTTGATTCCAGCACTAAAATATAGTTTTCTTATTTAATGGCATGCCATCCTCATATGGGTGACACGTACCCCATATGAAAAACATTATCTATAACACAACTGGAGCTATGTATGATGAGATTTTGTTTTTTCTGTTTTTCTTGTGCACATGAGATAAAAGGGATATCCACAACCTTTCTTTCTGGCTTGAAATGCACAGAAAACTACCCAAAACAGAAGAGAAAATGTTTTTTTATTTGAACTTTTTTATTTGAACATTTATCATCATTGCACAAAGTCCTGAAGACTAGCAGAATGTATCTTTAGTGTGGCAGAGTCATCTTTGGTGTGGCAGAATGAGAGGAACCCCTTAATCAGGCAGAAAGAGAATGAGCCCTACTTGTGTAACTTGGACAAATATTGAGATTGTAACACTTCAAACACAGAACACCTCCAAACACAGCATGGCCCAATGTATCTTCAGCTCAGCTGAGGATGTATAAGAGTGGTTTCCACTGTGGTCTGTTCAACACTTTCTTTTAAACATCCAGCTTTCAGAGTAAATAATTTTGCCCTAACAGAACATCAAAGCAAGATATGGTGTAAACTGTTTCTCTGTGCCACTGGCAATCAGGAAGTAGGACAGTAATGTGGGTTCCATCTGATGTCGAAAGAGTAGAAAGTGGAAAAAGGCAGTTGTGTGAGTCAGTAGACATTGCTATTCTAAAGAGTCTGAGTTTATTTTTTAGGAGCATGTACAATAGTGAGGTGCACTGCTAATGTGAATAGATGTCTCTCACTACACCTCTACACCTCTCTCAATAGCTTTCCTATCAGTCTCATCAAAGCAAACTTCAGCTTCCTTTAGTTCTTCAAGATTCATTCTGCTTTCACTGGAAACACAAAAAACCCAAACAAAAAAAGAGAAACAGACAAAAGAAGTCGACCTTTTGTTCTCCAGAATCATAAAACACTTTAAATGTATGAAAAGTAATTAACAGATGTAATGTAGAACTAATGAAAGAAAAATATATATTTATTTCAAAAATTAGTCAACTTTGCCATAACTCTGGGTAAGAGAGAGGGGAAAAAAAAGCAACTTTATTTAATTATAACTATACAGGGAACTACAGAAATACAGGGATGGATTGCTACTAATAATTCAGAATGGTAATCTTCCTTACACTGACTGGCTTTTTTATGAAATTATGTAAGTTAGTTATCTGTACATGTTAGATGTCATACCACTTGTCACTATCTGCATTGTATGTTTAATTCAAAATGCTTTTTAAAATATCCAAGTGAAAATAATTGAAATTAAACCATGAATCTTGAACAAACATTTTTATAAGAAGTGTTAATTATGAAAATGCAGAGCAAAAAGAAGTGGGCAAGAAGAGGAAAAGGTCTTCTCAATTTGGCTTCCTCTGAGGCCTTAATTTTTCCAACTACCTTCTGAAGTTTCATTGCTCATCCAAGAGTGCAGAAGCAGCAGTAGTAATGCTGAGGCCAATTCAAACCATGACCAGCCAATACAATGTAAAAAAATTTAGCCCACTTCTAAACTGAGTCATTGAAGCACAGAATGGTTTGGGTTGGAAGGGACTTAAAGATTATCTGGTTCGAGTCATTAGTTACTTTCAATATAATTACAACCTCAACAACATAATTTAATACAATTTTGTTGTGAAAATAAACTCGGAGAGATAAGTTGGGAAGTTTGTGCTTCTGAGTAGAGTTTCCTTCAGTCTCCATCAAAAGCAGTTGAGTTTTCAAGTGAATTGTGATCCCAATTGCAATTAAGTCTTCTTCTAAATGAGAACCATAGTGCATCTGCATTCTTAATAGCTAAAAAAGCATGCCATTATATTTTAGTTGAATTAAAGTCACAATATTTCTTCAAAAAGGACAACTTGTTCAGGTTCCTTTTATTAAGGGAAAAGGGATTCTCTTTTTTTTTCAGATGGTGAAACACACAAATCACAATGTATTCTGGAAAAAATACAGTAGTCTTGATTGCAAACATTCTCATTAAAACAACTGTCTGGCTGAGGGCCTTTATTTAGAAGGGAAAATTTGCTTAACAGGGTTGGCAGAGGCAATGTCTGTTGCGTGCAAGCACTGACTCTTTTACAGTTGAATTACATGTGGTTGTAAACATCATAACACTAGGAAACAAATAATTTTAATATGCTTTTAATATAATCAAGATAGTAAAGACCTTCTTAACAGAGTCTGGTTTAAGAATATTTACATTTGAGTGATTTCTAATTGTACATTAATAACGAATAGTTATTGTAAGGAAAACAGTATGTCCATGTACTCAGCACTCCTGCAGTTTTAGTTCTAAGTCAGGAATCTATAATCCTGAAAGATAAGATAGAACATTAGCTGTTAATAGAACTGTAAGTTGATATAAGACTTAAAAATTATGGCAGGATAAAATACATTAGAAAATACATAGTATTGGTCTACATTTTTACATCTCTCCAAATTGTTGCCGGCACTGAAAATAAATCCTGAAGTTTGCACTCAGTTTCAGTGTGAGTTTTTTATCTTTGTGAGATTAGGGAATTACCTTCAGGATGCCAGTTTACTTCTCAGCATTCTTTTGACAAGTAGTTGACTCAGTTCTTTCTTTGTTTGACTTGTCATCATCAGTACTTTCCAAATTGTTTAAAAACATGGGATATTTTCCATTTCTTGCTGCCTGAAACACCTCTGTGTTATCTGTTCTGGGAACTGAATACTACAGCTTCTGTTCACTTCATCTGAAGATAAGTGTAATTAACACATCTAAATGTATTTAACACATCTGGGAAAAGTTTGTGGGTGGAAATCTAAGCTGATTACACAGTTAAAGGCTTTCTGAGACAACTTCTCAACAAAGATATTGTGGTCTATTTGGAGAAAAATGAACTAATTTACATGTAGATCATGATCAAAAGCAATAAATAAATACCTCCTTAGCGAAAACCCACTGATCTCCTTCCATTACGTGGCTGAAAGACAAATATTCAGTAAGTTATGTATACTGTAAAACTGACAGAATTTAGTAACAAAGCCCCAAACAACTTGGTGTGTATAGAAATTTGTGAATGTCTCAGCAGTGTCATTGTGATTATTGTCAAAAATAGACCCAGGATAAGTTATTGTTTAATGTGTGTCTACCTCTGGAGGACAATTACACACTAAAATTTACTGCATATCAATTGAAGAATGAATTTTCTATCTTGTATGATTTTATAAGGGGGAGAAAGCCATAAGAAGTCACTTCAAGAGATTGTTAATCCTTATTGTTTTTGCAATTTCTTAAAATGTGCTTTCTGATTGTTGCAATTATTGCACTATAAGTGGGTTTGTTGCTATTAATAAACAATTACATATCACTCTCAATTATTTTTCTTTTTTCTTTTGTATTCTTTGATATAGGCAAGGACTTTCTTAAGTGGGTTTGTTGCTATTAATAAACAATTACATATCACTCTCAATTATTTTCTTTTTATACTGTATTCTTTGATATAGGCAAGGACTTTCACTGTGGTGTCTTACAGAAATATTTTGCACTAGAGAGGCACTTGATACAACCTCTACTAAAGCTGATAAAAAATTTCTTCCTGGGCTTAATAAGGACTTTTTTTTTGCTCTGGAAGCATGAATGCACCAATGTTAATATTACCTATAATTTTGGCCTGTCATAACAACTCTGAGGATCCAAGCCTGATACATAAGAAATGTAACTATACAAATCTGTGGTTTTTTCATTCGAATTATAGAATAACTTAGTTTGCAAAAAGGTCTTTAGGATCATTGAGTACAACCCTAGCCACATTTTTATTTAAAGCCATCAGCCACTTTCTTATTTAAGTAGAAATGCCACAAAGTCTGACTTGCCACCTTCTCAATTTTCCTAATAGTGCAAAAGATGAACACAGTAGTCTCACAAGAATTTCTGTAACTAGTTTCTTACCTTACTGCTCAAAAAAGAAGGAAAATGGCAAGGTCAGACTTAGCACAGAGTGTAAGCATGGAATCATATTTATATCATGTGCAAACATACCCTGCTGAACAATGCTTTAGGAATATTTTTCAAGATGCCATGTTTTCTAGAACTTTCTCTGACAAATTGATACTAAATGACCAATGACTTCTTAAGGCATAGAATGGTATCATGCATACACAAACCTAGGAATGTGATTTTTAAAAAATGCCTACAATGCCTTTATTTTAACACAAGGAAATTTCAGGAGCAGACCTGGAGATGTCCTCTAGGGTGGAATGGTCTAACTGAAAAAAGTATCCTTAATCATAGTAATTCTTTCTGTAATTCAGTTATTATTCTCTTTTTTTTTTTAAACTCTCACCACAAAACAAAAGGAAAAAAAAATCAAACCATACCCTGTAGAAGAAGTAGCCTCTGCTTTGAATCACTCCAGGTCCTTGAAGTTCTTCCTGAGGAAAAATATTTTAAATTATATCTACAGCTGTAAATGAATACAGAGAGGTTGTTTATGTATATATAAAAAATATTTCTTCAGTACTACGTACAGACACATCATTTATTCCTTAAATGCTCTATGTGCATTTCCCCATGTCAGTAACACAATGTTTATTTTGTCATGTAGAAATGGAAAAGAACATGTGAATGGAGCTGAATTCCGCCTAAAGTTTTAGATCAGCTCAGATTGCTTCTGAATGGTACTAGAAATGAGGAACAGCCTTTGCCTCATTTTCCAGGGCTCACTACCCAGGCACAAGGAAAGTGTCTTCATGAGAGCAGTTTCTACAGATAAGGTAGAGTTGCTTTTTGCATCTTGCAGGAGGAAAAAAATACACAGTTTAAATATCAAAAATACTTGAGCTTCTCCCAGGAATGAGACCCCAGACTGTTCCCATAGATGTACCATCACCACCCCTCTCACATTAACTCCTAGAGAGCAGTGCTTGTGATAGTCTATCCTGTACGTGCTGCACACAGGGTGAAACAGCTGCCTAGTGATCCATATAGCAAGGAGGCTAACAAATTATGAAGAAAATAGAAATTCTCTCTAAATGTAACAAGTACAAAGCATGAGGTATCCAGTTGCTTTAATGAGACCTTCATGATTAGAGAACACATAAGCTAAATGACAGTGTTTTATTTGCTTCTGTTGGTATCAGAGAGGAGTGATGTGTCTGTCCTGCAGGTGGGGAGACAGTAAACTTGGGAAGCAAAATAGTGTTATTGTTATGCTTAGCAGAACATTAAAATGAGATGGCTTTTATTTAGCAAGGAGGATATTTCTCAACTAAAAACTGGGGTGCTGTGACCTCTTGGGTAAATATCATAAGGTGGATTGCCATAGAAAGGAATCACACCATGCTCTCTTCTAATACTGTGAGAATTGTGTAAAACAGGATGACTCCCATCATTTCCAAACTACAGAAGTAGATTCAATCCAGGGAAGCTTTCAAAGGAAGTAGACTTTAAACTATACATAATTTTTGAGTCTTGATTTTAATTCTGACTTCAATTTATCACATACAGCATTGTATTCAGTTTCTTACTGTACATAAAACATCTGTATGATTTTTATTTGTATTGTTCTTCCCATTCTGGCATTATCTGTGTTTGAAATACCTATCTTGGATGTATAATCTGATCACTAATGTATTTTTTAATATTTCAAAAGGGTAAAATTTTTTTCTGTACATTGCCATTTGAGTCTTATGGTATTCATATGTAATTTTTTCTACTTTTTCTATTCAATGTGTGAAAAAAAACTGAAAACAGGAACAAAATAGGCAGCTGCTGCAAGATTAAGAAATTAATCCAGAACAGAAAAGTAATCAAGAGTAAAATTACTAGTGAGAAATTGTGTTTTATGTTAATGTCCTTTTCCTCTTACAACCAGACCCTCCTTAAACATTACATGTTTTAGTTTGAATTCATGTCAGAAGTTTGGTACTAGTAAATAGCTGAAGCTAACAATATCTCATTTTTCTAACACCCACCTTCTAAATTTCTAAGGGTTTGAAGATGTTAAAAAAAAGGAAAAACCTGCCATAATAAATATGCAAGTTTATTCACAAACCTGCATGTATATATGTATACAGAAAAATATGTATTCATGAAGATGTATGATTACTCAGAGTTTTATTTTAATGCCTGCCCTCTAGAAGGTATTTTGCTCAGTCTCTTATATTGACTAGCCAAGATAATGCTTGAGTCTTCTTTCTTAGATCATATCCTATCAGGCAGGCTGTAGCTCAAGAGGAATAAAAGCTGTGAAAAAAATCTGGAGCTGTTTCAAATTGGGGAGAAAGAATGAATTTAATAGAGCATGTTTCCTCCTTCACTCATCCACCTTTTCAGTTCCTTATCTAGTCAGGGAGAGAGGTGGCTGTGTTTATGTACAGCAGGTTCTGGTTTTCTTCCCAATATGAGGAAGAAAAAAGATCAGTAGCAAGATAACCCTTCCTGAAGCACATTCTGTGACACCGAGATTTGGGTAGTCCAACCAAAATATATAAGCAGAAAGGTCTACAAGGGCATTTTCAGAAAAGCTAATGAATCACAAAGTGTAAGAACATAAGCATGCAGAGTTTCAGTTTACATACGTCCAGTTTGTATCTCTTCAGTCTTCTCTCATTAAGGTGAGGAACGAGTTGCAGTAAAGGATGCAGGACAGATGACTGAGAGGACATGAACACACACACATGAGCAACAGTGAAATTTGGCCCTTATGATGCAAAAAAAGTCTCTTTCTGCAGTATTGACTCATGGACCAAACATGCACCAATAAAGGACTAAAGACTGAGAAACTCATTAATTGAAAACATTTTTTTTTAACATTTTGACTTGACAACAAACAGGAATCAACATTTATATTTACACTACATGGAGTGATAGAGGGAAAAGTTATGTATCCTCATCTTTACTAATTGAAAGTTCAGAACCATTTATAGACTCCTGGAATTATTCAAACTTTGTTCAGTCTCTAGGAGTGGTACTGAGAATATTTCCATGCAGTATTCCTACTAATACTTCTAGAATTTTCTGTTATGGAAGTTAGAAGCTTCAACCTCTGTTGTACTGAGAAGTTCGTTTTACTTCAAAATAGATGGCAAAAAAAAATAAATATATTTTTTTCCTAAAGAACAGTGTACAGTAGAAAAATCCATTCTCAAGGGACATTTGTAACCATGGCACTCTATCTAAGCTCCGATCAAGAAATTCCTTGTGTTCAAACAGACTTTAAGCTTGCAGACAGCCTAATTATGCACAGTGGCATTGTGTGCAGCCTAAATATTCACCCTGGAAAAACACAGCTATGTCAGATTTTGGAGAGAGGTCCACAGGAAGAAATAAACTGTAAAAAAACCTGTGTTCCATTAACCCATTTAAACCTTCAACTCATATAAATGGAATTTTAAAAACAGTGCATTTTTGCTATAATACTTCTTGGAAAAGTAACACAATGAAGAGAACTATAACATATGGAGTAACCAGAGTTACCAAAGTGTTATTGTACTTAATAGGTAAAAAGAACTTATTTGTAGCAAATTTTGCTGCCTGAGGTAGGCAATATGGGATCATAATACAAAAAAAAGTAGGAATCTGATGTGATTTAAGTAGTTAATGAACATCCCAGCTGTCCACTTGGGCTCTATCTTGCAGCTGATGGAGAGAGCTTATAAAGCTGAGGAATGATGGATCTCACCTAAGTGAAAATTGTAATCTGAACAGCTAAACCAAAAATGAGAAAGTGGTAATCTCTGGGAGCAGCAGCAAAGGTATTCAGGACGGTGATGCAGTGGAATGCAGTAACCTTTTAAGCAGGAGCAGCAGCAGAAATAGCTCATTTCACTTTGACTTAATTACCATTAAAGCCTCCAAAGCAGCTGTAGCATGAAAACATTGACACCAATATGAGCAATGTCACCTTCTAGGAAATACACCACACATTTCTGGAGAAATGCAAAGAACAAGGCAAAAATGGACATTGGCATGTAAGAATGATTGCTAACAAACAAGAAAATATGAATACATTTAACTGTCTCAAAATCCTATGGTGCAAAGATGCACACAGATAACAGAGTATGTTTGCATTTCAAAAGTGAGAATGGATCACATACTTGGCTTTTTGGTTTATGAAAACACTTTTCGAGCAACTATTCTTGGCCATGTTTTAAACTGTATTTTTCATTCAAATTATAATTCAAAGTCCAAGTGAGACTTAAATACTATTTTGCCTCTACATATTTATGATGTGCAAATGAATTAATGCAGTTTAATTAAAAAACAATAAAAATGCTTTCAAGAGTATCTAATAGTTATGGTCATGTTCTTAGGTTTTGTAAGTCCACATTGTACCACTGCATGTGCTATGTTCCAATACCTGAAAAAAGTATTTGATCTCATTATTAAAATTTGAAACTGCAATATTAAGATTGAGTTGGGATTCCATTAATGTTTGGTTGAGTTTGTTAGATTTTTTTTTCCCACACCTGTACAGTACTGATCATCCTCTCCTATATTGTTAAAACACCTGTACTGTAAACATGCAGCTCCCAGTCCTGAGCTTGCTACACAGTTGGAGAGACTACTGCAAAAAGGAATATTGTCTTGGTTTTGTATATAAGCACACATGTACTCACTCATAAGGAGGTGCTATGCCACTTACCATGATGTCTGAGTTGCCCGAGTCATGAGTCTTAGAATAATGAAATAAGAACTGTTCAAAAAAAATTAAAAGTGGAGTTTTACTACAAAGCAGGACAAGAGTTTTATGATTTTCTTGCCTTTTTTTAGTGTGATTGTAGGACATATATAGACATCTTACCCTTTTGGTGTTGTCTTTCTCATCTAAACCCTGTGGGAATAATAGTTGGTAGAAAGGCTTTTATTCATTAAAATAAAAAGAACAATTGATAATTTTGATTAAATACATAATCTTTTCAGCACTGGGTTGAAATATCCTTCCTTGGCAGATGTATTGTATGTCTTTGCTTATCAATCTAACTAATCATTTCAAACTCTGTATAGAGCATTGATTACTCTGCACTAGAAGAGTTAGATGTGTTTAGCAGATGTTCCCTTGTTCATCCCCTTTACTTAGGAGATTTACTCTCCTAAGTAAATCTCTTTGTCTGTTGAGAATTCATAGTTTTTCTAATCTAAAGTAATAAAAACACCTATCACTTTGTACTCAACCCGGAGATAATTTTCCAAACATTAATGTATGTCTGTTGTCTTTACAAGGTGTTACATTCTGGCACATGGCATTTCAGAGTAAAAACTGATAGAAGTGTTTCCAGTGCTGAATGACACTTTCCATACTGGGTCCTCAGAATTCATTGTAGACAATGGCACAGTGAGAGATCAGGCTTCAAAAATGCTAAGCAGTCTTTTGTGTGTGTTACCTGTGGTTTCTGAAGAAATCCCATGACCAAAAAACAAAGTTCTTCCAGTGTACTGGATACCTAATGCAAAGAAAACAGGAACTCAGGTATCACTCTTCCAATTCTACTAAATATAGCAAACAGTATCCAAATAGTAGAGCTACATCTGTCTGACTCACCTGAGGCTGAGAATCTGTGGACAGGTAAGCAGAACATGCATCTTCGATCTGTAAGAGTTCACACAGGTTTTTTTTTTTAGGAAGTCAGAGTAATAAAAACAAGTGAAATACGCATATTTTCAGAAAAAGGTGAGCGCAGCTAATGGCATGGTAAGCTTGCCTACTGTAAGGCATCCTTATAGGTCCATTCATTAAATACCTTGCATTCAAAGGGGGAAAGGGCCTTAACCACATAAAAAAAGAAAATAACATCAACAACAAACCTATACTTGCTTGATCTGAACAAACAGATATCTGAGACTCTTATTCCATACCCAGCAGATACCACTTTTAACTGCAAACTTCTCAGACTAAGTCATATTTTAAGTTATAATTGTAAGCATCCTAGGCATAAACTATGAACTTGAATCTCTTCAGCCATATCTTTGAATTATACAAAACTGTGAAGAAAGTAACAAAACTAAGGCAAGGGATTAAAGGATCAATCCTCAAACAGAACTCTTTCAATTGGATTACAGCATCCCTACAGGTGTATGACACATGCATCCCTTGAGTGATTATGATATGTGCTGGCACATCTTATGCACACCACTCAATTTGTGCCAGAAGTTTCCTAAACACTGTGTGAAACACCACTACTGTTTATCTTCACCAGTCTTTTCAAAGCTGTCTTCATTCCCTGCTGTCATGATCTTTTCTTGGAAGAAGTACCAAAGAAGTGATTCCTACCCATCCTCTCCCTATGGTTCATAACCTTGTATTAATTACATCCTCCTTCTGTCTCTTTTGCAAGATGAAAGAATAATGTGATACTGTCCTGGCTTGTAAAATAAGCATGTATTCTATTTTTGCCATCTGTTGGGGGTTAGGCAGTTTTTCTTATCTCTTTCAAGAACAATGACACTGCCAGGAAGATAATCTCCTGCTAATGGGCTATTGAATTACTCACTGTGGCTGGTAAGATTAGTTACATCATCCCATTGGGAGATGCTCCACCCAGAGGGAGGAGCCAAGCATCCCTGCCACCATAAAACAAGCATTTCTGAGACCACAGACAGCCTTCTTCGCTGGATTTCCGAGGGGAATCAGGAACCGAGGCCCAGCTGCTCCTTCGCCGCATTTTCAGAAAGGATCTACACCCTTCTGCAGATCGCCGCTCCAGGAGGAGCAGCCACCATTTGGCTGGACTGCTATCAGCACCCTGACTTCTCAGGGTGCCAGGTTTTTCTCACTCTGCCAGTGGTTGTTTTGCTTGAGTTAAATTACATTGTTATTTAGTTTTTTTCTTCCTAGTAAAAAACCTGTTATTCCCATTCCCATATCTTTGCCTGAGAGCCCTTTTAATTCTGAAATTGTGATAATTTGGAAGGAAGGGGTTTACCTTCTCCATTTCACAGGAGGCTTTTGCCTTCCTTCACAGACTCCTGTCTTTTCAAACCAAGACAGATACTGACAAATCTTTAGTGGAGTTATTAACAGAGAAGGAATAAAAAATGGAATAAATTTATTTCAGTTCAAAGAAATAATATTACCAGCACTGCAAGCTCAAAGTATTCTGTAAGGAAAAGTCTCCAGCACTGCAACTGAAGTTGCACAGTTTCAAAAAAAATGGCAAAAAGCAACTTAAAATTCTATTAAATTACTTCAAAGTTGTATCATAGTAAGGTCCATCAGTATATGCTAATTTTTCTATGTGATATTTGGTAGCGGTAGATGAAAAAAAAACCCTCTACCACTCATGTTGTTCACAGGCTGCATAAAAAAATATAGTGGTTTTGGGTTTGTTTTTTTTTTGATAGAGAAGGCAATGCAATTGTTCTTGCAAATTTTTTATAGAGAAAAAGCCTAAGTGACACACATTAGCAAAAAAAAACATTAAAGGAAAAAAGAAATTTTAAAAAAATAATGCTTATCTGAGTACTTCAGGACAGGAGATGATTCATTTCTCCAGAGACAATCTATGAGAAAGCATTAGCAGACATAGTGGGAAAACTAATAGCTCACAGAATTCCCTTTTCAAATAGGTTTTGTTGGTAACACATCCTCTCTGTTCTCTTTTTCCTTCATCTTGCACGTGTTTGAATGTATTAGTTCAGCCTCACTACTTTCAGAGTGAGAAAGCATAGAGGAGAAATTCAGCAATTATGACATAAAAGCTGAAGTTATTTTGGAAGCTTATGTTTTAAAAAAGGGCTGTTTCCTCTTGGGGATTTTTTGTGCTGGGTTTTATTTGTTTATTTACTTGACACAGAGAACTACCATAATTCAGTAGCAGAACAAGCCAGAGACTGCTTTGTGTTCAACACAATGGTATCTTTCAGCTAAAACCTTCACAGACAAAGCAAGGGCTGAGGAAAAGCCACCATTTCTGTTAATTCCTTTAAAAAATATTAGTATGCATCTTCTCCAAAATTTTCTCTCCTGTCTCAGAAATGTGGCGTGAGGGTAGAAGATTGCAACTTGCTTGGGGTTGGTTAATTAACATAAAGAAACAAAAGGAAGTAAGAGACAAGTAATGAAACAAAATACTTAGTGACAAAGTTCTCAAATTTATAAACGCAGAGCCACTCCTGGAACATACTAAGTTTATTTAGAGGCAGGGTTTCTCCTGAATGATCCACTAGTAAAGTATCAAAGAGGGAAGAATTATTACTTATTTGCACTTTATGAAACCCCGGTGACCTAGTGTCATGAGTAATTAGGTTGATTTAGGGTATATGAATATATATCTAATTCTCTTTCTTTAGACCCTTTCCAGTCCAGCATAATTCTAGTTCTAATGGTAACTTTTATATTGCTTCTATTACAAAATTTTACAAAATTTAGTCTCTTATGCATACTGTTTTCTTCATTGAAATCAACAGGACCTTTGTCTTGGTTTCCAGGCACCACAGGGACAAATCTTACAGCTAGCATATCTTATCAAGACACGCAGAAATGTATTAAACAGCTTTTTAAATCCAGAATGTAAATAACTCATTTTCAAATACTTCTTATAGTTATCAGGATCTTACTTCCCAAGAGACCATTTTTTCCTGAGTGATAAGCATCACTAGGGACATTCAAGTGCCAGTAGAATAAGCTAGGTTTTGAGTCACCATGTCCAGTATGAACTGTGGGGAGATGACAGTAAGCAGAATGTCTCCTGTAATGGTCTCAGTCAGAAGAAATTTACTCTCTGCATCTGCCCCCCTGATGAGTCACTTATTTTCCAATGTTATCAAAAGCTACTAAATTAAATGTCAACACAATAGTTGACAGTTGCAGCAACACCGGGGCATGCAAGTTGCAGGATAAACCCTCTCCACATGTTACACCCTGCCACTCCATCTGTTCCAAAAGGGCAGGGAAGAGCCTGTGTTAACACATGCGTCACACTCCAGAGTCAAAACAAACGTTCATTTCAGAGATGAGAGTGGAAGTTATGATACCAATCAGTAGCCAAATGTTAGAGGGGCTAATTGACACAGTACACTGTCTTTTCCCTAGTAAATTGAGAGGCTAGGATAGGATTGGACAGTGTCCCAGCCTTGTGTGCAGAGCAGAGGATGCAAGAAGCAAGACTGAATGAGCTGAAACAATTCCTGAGTATCATGTACAGATATAAAGCTACCAGATGTGAGGGACACTGTGATGCTTCCAGGGATAGTGTCTGCCTGGTCATTGACAGTTACCAAACATAGCTCTCCACTGAGCCAAGACAATCTCTTCTCAGAATGACATCTCAGCACTTAGTCCCAACATCCTCTTGAAGCAACTGTTCAAAATACCTGGAAAATTAGATATTTCACCTCTTTGCTGATGCCAGGATAGAAGACATACAAGAAGAAATACTGGAATAAAACACAGCTGAACTCTGTGCAAGAGAAACACTGGATAGGGGGGTGGGACTGTAGCAAGGATGGGCACAGAAGAAATGGGAGGATACCACATGGCAGATGATGCTTACCTCTTTCAACAGCTGCAAATCCTCTTCTGATTCGAGTGCTTGGGATGGCATTGGTGCACCTGGAAGCACAAACTGTGCTTAGCAATACTGTACACCAAAGGTCTTTTGTGTAAGCATCCCATGTCAGACAGGCCTAGCTCAGCTATTAACTGCAAAGGCCGAGAGCTGCTTGGTCCAAGGAAGTCTGTGACCCCGGGTGCTCTGTGGTTTGTCTGGTGATTTTTGCCTGCTCTCTTTTCAGCAACACAGCAGGATGCTTTATCACAAGTTCACAGCAGATATGGACACTCACATGTCTGAACAATAAACAGTGGGGAAGTTACTTAGGTCTCACTGAGACCTGCTCAGAAAATCACATTCCAGTTCCTAGAACCTTGAGCTTTCTGAGAGCTCTGCTCACCTCTAGTGCATGCACTGTGAGTTGAGGATCTGGACTCTACTCCTTGCCTTCCTGTGTGTTACAGCTGCAGAATTGAACATGCACTATGTAATATACGATTGCATATAAATTGTACCCATGATATGAACATGTTGTTTTGACAAGGTGATAGATACATCTGTAACTGGATTTGTTTCCTCTGTCTGGTATACGTGATGTGGAAAAGCTTGTCCCTCAGCAGATTAAATGTGTCCTTAATTGCATAATGATGCAGTGAAGCTCTGCTTAACTTGGGGGAGCTCCTTTCTCTATCTCTACCCACCCAGGCTGCAGACATGGAAGTCACTGTCCCAAGCATCCCTTCCAGCTCAATGTCCAGAATATCCCTCTTTCCACATTGTTATTTTACGTGGCAGTGTATTTCTGACAGCAGTGTATTGTTAGAGTCTCAGTAAATAGCAGAAATGAGCATCACCAAATTGTGAGTACGTCAGACACCACGCAATGGTGTCAGTGAGGGGATGTGCTGTACCTCCCATGGGAGGAGGGAAACTGGTGCTGGACCTCTAGACCTAGACAGAACATCCAGTGAGCAGGGAATAAATGCCATCATGTTATTTGTTTTACATTTACCCCATATAACAATAATCACAACAGTAGTTAGTTCCAGGCATTAATGGAACGGGATGGATTTCAAAACCACATTTTTGTACTGGCACAGACTTAAGGTGACTAATTATTATGAATGCTTGCTTTGCCCCAAAAAAGAATTAGAAGGGCTCCTAATTTCACACTATATAGTTGTGGGATTTAAAAAAAATGTTTGAGTTGTTCACATAACAAGGAAACTGATTACCAATTATTTGTTTCATTTTAAAGAAAAATGCCAAATAAATTAAAGGTGCAACAGTTGTCTTACGCTGTCTTCTGCTCTTAAATTAATGTATTCAAACTGGAGTGTTACCTGGGATTCCTATCCTAGTTAAAAGAGTGGAACAGGGCAACATTTCAAATTAGCACACCTTCCCCATCAAAGCATTGCTTCCCTATCTCTGAACACTTCATTCATTCACACAACAGCACACATAGTGAAACATTAAGGTTTTTTGTAATATACACAAAATAGCCATAGGGTGAAGGGAAAAAAAAAAGAAGGTGAGAGAGAGAGGGAGAGAGAGGAGGGAGGGGACAGAGAAGAGAGAGAAAGAAAAAAGCATGTGCTATGGAAGATAAGAGTCCTATTTAAAGGAAACACGGAGGAGGAAATCCTTCTATTAAATCAATATTGTCTGTAGCACATTTGGTCTCCTATCCTTCAATTCTGCCATCTTTAAGAAATGCAATTTCTTTCAAGGCAGTAGATACAGCCTGGGACTCGCATCTTAGGCTATCCTTCAATTCTGCCATCTTTAAGAAATGCAATTTCTTTCAAGGCAGTAGAATGCCAGATACACAGATACAGCCTGGGACTCGCATCTTAGATCTTCTCTTCCCTCTACTGCATCCCTAAACAAGCTCGGGGCAATCATTTGTGTGAGAACAGAGATGAAATACTGTGTGCCACTGCCCTCCACTGCGTTCCTCTTCCTTCCCTCTGCACTTCCACATCTTCAGAACTTATTTTTAACATAATATTAAACATTCTGCCATTAGATGGTTATTGATATTTAAAAACCACAGCAAAGCAGAACAAAAACAACTAAAGCAAATCACACAAATATAATACAAACAAAATAGAAATAGTCCTTGCACAGCATTTTGTAGTGTTACTTTACAAGGTGTAAGCAGCTAATCTAACTGAGGTGTGAAAATAGAGTAAAAAGAAGGTATGGTTTGTTAAACAGTCCGCTAGATGTTTCACAAGAGCCCCCTGCTACAAAAATAGCAACTTTCAGGATTCCTCACCTGATAAATACTGCTACAGGTTGAAATTACTACCGAAGGGTCCTAATTTGTCCTGCAATTTTGCGACACACGTTGTTTCATGTCTTTTCTTACCTTTTTAAATCAGAGTAAATGACACTTAAAATTAAATCTCTTTCAGCAAAAGCCTGTTCCCCAAGCTGCCGGAGTGTTTTGCCAGGACAGCGTAATCCTGGCGAGTGCCCGGAGCCGTGCCCAGCAGCTGCCGCGCAGGGCTGGCCGGCTGCGGGCACCCTGCTCCGCGGGAATGGGCAGAGCTGGCGGCGCAGGAGGGGACTGCGAGCGGGACGGTGCTCACCTTCGCAAGCAGGAATCGAGGAAGCGAGCAGGACGAGGAGGAGCAGCAGCGGGGAGCCGGGCAGCGCCGCGCCGCCTCCTCCCTTCCTGGGGCCGCGCTCGGGGGTGGCCGCGGGGGGCTGCTGGTGGCACCACAGGTGTCCCATGTCCGCCGAGCTCCCGCTCTGCCAGCCGCTCTTCTGGCCATGTCCCCTCTCCCTGCCCCAACTTTTTAAATGCCCCCGACACGTGGGGCTCCACAGCCTGGCTCGGGAGGGCTGCCCCGCTCCCCCCGGGGCCGGCGGCTGGTGACTCAGCCCGCTCCGCCCCGGCGCAGCGCCGCCGGAGCCCGCGCTGGGGCGGGGGTGTCCCTGCGAGGCGCAGCGGCGAGGCGCTGGCCCGGCTCCCCGCCCTTTGTTAAACCCCCTCCTTAACAAAACAACCCGTGCTTTAGTCCCCGGAGCCGGCAGGAGCCGCGGTGGCTGGCGCGGCAGGTACCGCTCCCTCAGAGCCGCGGCGTTCGGAGCCGTGAGGCGAGGGCGGCCCGGGAGGGTGTTCAGGCACCGTCCCTACCCGGTGTGCGGGGCAGAAGAGGCGTGATTTAAAGCGGGTAAATCCGACCCACTAGCTGATTTGCCCCCAACTAGCTGAACGTGGGAGTAAATCTCGTTGAGCTGGCGTGAGGGAGAAGCCGTCGGTGGCTCTGGGGACGGGCACCCCTCTGCCTCGGCACATGCCGGCTCCTCACTGGATTTTCTGGATCTGCAGGGGTGTGACTGCCTCCAGACTTTTCCCATGCCTTAAATACACACACAATGCCACACCACGAAACAGAACTCAACGATATGGTAATATTTAGCAATTAAAATCCTAATAGTGTGCTTAGCAAGGTATTTTACTTAAGATACAGCTGCAGACCTTGGTCCCGGTTGTTATTCATACCTGTAGATAATGAAAGAATGACTGCCATTCTGTGACAGTCAAAAGTACCCAGGCTCCAGATCTGTAAAGGCACTTGGGCAGTTTAGTCCAGCCGTCCCTGAAGCACAGCAAGGTCTGGCTTACCGGAGTGGCTACCCAAGTGCGCCGTTCCTCCTGCTCTCACATCCAACAGGTGATGATCGCCACTGCCAGGAGTGAGCAGGGTGCTCAGGCTAGTGCTGACCTGTTCCTCACACCGAGCCCAGCAGCAAGGTCTGGCTTTGAAGTGTGGCACATGTCTGACTGTCTCTGCTTTCTCCCCATTTGCCGCAGGAAGATCCTGCACAGCTGAGGTGCTGCTCAATGCTACAGAGATGGTTTCTGGATGGGAGATCCCAGTTTACAGTCTATCTTTATGATTTGTTTTCCCTTCTTTTTACATTCACTCATATTTTTTTCTCTTGGTTGGTTTTTTTTTTTTTCCCTAAGTACATCACAGTCCAGCAATGAGACAACGTTTTTTTTTCTCTTGTTTTTTTTTTTTTTTTTTTTTTTTTTCCCTAAGGAAATTAGTACATCACAGTCCAGCAATGAGACAATAGCACAAAAGGAGAGATTGTAATTTTCCAAAACAACTTGCAGTTCTTTTTTACCATTTCATTTGGGTTTTGACTGGGGGCTAAACAGTATGTAGTGGAGTAAATCTGCCTGACAAGAGCAGTGGCTGTTACTGTGAAAAGCAAAACTTTGATTTATAGCCATAGTGTTGGTGCCTGCTCTTTGCCTTCACCTTTACCAGATGTATGTGAAACAAAATGGGCTCTGCCACCCTGGACACTTTGATAGGTCATCAAAATTGTGAAAGCTTTGCCAAGCAGCATGCTAAGATGCTGTAAAATTCTTTTAGTAATAGAAGCATCTTCTTTATCAGATTCAGTAGCAAAGCTTTCCTTTATATGTCTGCGGGCAGAGCTAATCCTCATGTCAATGGAGAGCCACTTATCAGACCAGTATATCAACTGAAGAAGCCTGTATTTTGTATGTATTTTGTATTTATATCTACCTAATTAAAAGAGTTTTTTTTTAAAACAGTCTTAATTGAGGCATTGTATTTAGTTCTGGTTTTTCACTAATAAAAGCAGAGCACATTTATTTGAAAAAATTATCATAAATGGGGAGTCATTAGTGCTGAAAGGTATCTCCCTAATCTATCTTGATTCAACTGCATGAATCAGTGTCCCAAGCTTTAGCCTAAGGAAAGATTTAATTTGTTATGCATTTTAATTATTACAGTCTTGTTAAATATTTAATAGGTGGTGAAATAAAATAAATTACAATCTATTATTAACTGAGCGCTGGATACCTGTAAATATTCTGCACCTGTTGAATGGTGCAGAGTGTTTTAAGAATACTGAAAAAAATATACATCTTGAATTAAACTTTAGTTTCAGGTGAAAGGGTTCTGATTAGCCCAGAAGCTGCATTTTTGCACAGTGTGTGTTAGTACTGGAAACTGAAAAATTTTGCTGAGCCCACTTGCACAAAAACTTATCAGGAGATTTTGAAGATTATGAGAAAAAATTTCCAGGTAGAAAATTTCTGGCCTTCCATCTACCATTAAAAACCTGATATTTCTGTCTTGCTTGGATTTGTATTGCTTGAAAATCCTTCATCTGAAATGTGAATTTTGTTTTCAGCAGATTCCTGCTAATGGGCAAAAGCAGTAGCCATTACACATTCAATCCTATTTGTGCCATGTGTTGCAGTGCCTGAATCCTAATGCTGCACTCCTCCAGTACTTCCAACCCAGTAGGAACTCCATTTCATTTTAGACTATTCCTTTTTACTAAAAGCATCTGTGTAGTTTTGCATTTCCTGATACATGGGTAAGGTAATCTAATTTGGGCATAGTTATAATCCTCCTTGTAATATACTAGAAAAACAATATAACTTCTAACAAAAATGTACATTTGCACTAAGCTCAGACTATATATTATACCAAGATAATATTTCCACTGAAATTGGTGAAGATTTTGACGGAGCAAGTTCACCAAGCTTAAATCTGAGTTTATAGGAAGCTTGTATGGTTTATGACAGTCATCCTTATTCGAGGAACTCACTGAAATTCAAGTAAGTATTCTTGTAAACAGGAGAAAAAAATACATCTTTCTCTATTGTATCTGGTTTTGTTTTGTTTAATAGCTTGATGAAATTAATGTTACACTATTGCAGGAACAAAACACATCCTCATTAAACGAATAGCTTGGAGGATGTTTTGGATGCTGTAATTAGCTTCTTTGAAATATTTATGTTCTTCCTAATGCTGCTTGAATAAATGTTAATTATGGCTAGTGGAAAGGAAATCAAAGAGCTGAGTATGTGAAACCATCATCTTTGTCTGTGCAAAGGCAGGGTCAGGAGGTGCGTCACTGGATCCACTCACTGCATACACGCTCACGCTGCCTGCGAAGAGGGCAATGCATGCTGCTTTTTCTACTACTTCAATGTAATAAAAACTAGGAGAAATCATTCCTCCTACATCTGAATGCAAGCACTAAGAGTGCCTTTATCCATACTGCACTTTCTTCACCAATGTATTCCAAACTTACTAGAGAGTGCTTGGAATGGCTCTCTGTGTGCAAGCATGGTGGTGTTTCCCAAAACTTCAGATGGGTCCATTAATAACTTGTTAATCCTTCTGTACAATGGGCAAGTTGTTTACATGGATTTTGCTCTTACTTGTTTATGTTCTAGAGAATTAAATTTTGTGTAGGCAAGTCTCAAAAATTAATTAATGGCTTCTCAGATACTGTGCTCCTTCAAGGTATTTTCTCTTTTTATTGCTAATAATGAATATAGAGTTTGTGTCAGAACAGAAAAAATATCCATAAAGAAAAGTCACTGGAGTCTCAATTCAAGAATAAGCATCTCTAAATGGGCTTTTATTACAGTGTTGGCCTAACACAAAGAGATAATCACTCAGTAGTAGTCTTTAGGGATGTCTCCCTACAAATAGAAAACAAACAACAAAACCCAAGTCATATTGGGCATGATAGACCCTGTATTTTCTCAAAAAATTCCTTTTTTATTTTAGCTAAGATGATGCCTCAGCTCTTAGTTTATGAATAAGTAAAACATAAATGACCCTCTAATGAACTAGATCTTGCCTGAACTACTGGAAATGAGGAGAGAAAACCCAGCCCCTGTGCAATGAGACTCCACTAGGGAACAGTGATGGGACTGATTGCAGCAAGTGTTCAGGGCTCTCTTCAAGACTTACAGAATATTTTGCATTAAAAATTCCTTGTGTAAAAGAGAGATGACTGAACCCTTTAATGACTGAAGAAAATCTGATGACAGTAACTAAATTCAGGAAAAATGTGATAATCTTTCCAAATGGTGGCTACCTGTGAATACCCAGAAGAAATGTGTAATTTTTATGGACTTGAGTTTGTTTTAGAAGTGGAACAGGTCACAGACGATAAGCCTTTCTCCATCAAACTCTCACCATTTTCCATATTTTCCACCAGCATTCACTATTTATTCTATACAAAGAAGAGACTGTAAACAGAGGAGATTATTGTTTTATGAAGTCCTGATGATTGTAAAATAATATAAATTTCTGTTCAAAGGAAAGTGATAATTATCTACTATAATTACTATGTAAGAAGTAAGGTTGCATGAATATTTTTGAAATAGTCTAGTCTTCAAGATACTCTCATCTTACTTTTCTCTCCTCAATATTGCTTTCAGTATCTACAGGTTTTATTAACTAAAAAGACCTTAAGCAAGAAAATAGAGGAGTGAAGGTAGATGAGTAATGACACTTAGAAAATGTAATTTTGTCTTCCACACCCCTGTGAGATGAGTTGGTTTTACAATGGGATTATTTCTGTTGTAGTGAGAGAAAACCCCATATCATGACCTCACAATGATTTTGTGTGATTTTTTCACAATATGCACGTAAATCCAGCAGAAAGGAAGGAATCCTGAAAATTTAGTTTATAAAGTTCATATTTTGCCAAAAGTTTTGAATTGTCATTGGCCTAAAAAAAAAAAATTAATCCAGGGCTAAATTTGGTACACTGTCTAAACTCTAGTATTTCACCAAAAGTTTCCTCCCAGCTTCCTAGTGAGGTACAACTAATGCCAGCTGCAGGAAATTTCTTTGCATGGATGCAGCATGTAAGCACTTGCTTGAAAGTTTGAAGGAAAAGATCATAAGCAAATAATTTGGAAGAACAGACTAAAATCCTCTGTCTTCCAGTTTGAATCGTTCAGAGATTCTCAGCCCAAACTGTGAAGCAATGGGATCTCAGTGCTCTGTTGTTTGTCCTGTTTATCTGCTCACTGTCTTCCTAGGACCAGAGCACTTGGCTCCTGTCAGGTTTACTTAGAAATCGTATTTATTAATAGAGCAGAAAGCCGAAGAAAATTCATAGATATTATGTCAAAATAATCATAGACAAAACCTCAATTTTACCAACCCCTTCATTCTTATCCTAGCACCACAAAGATGGTCTTACTGTGGGTTAATCAGCAAGGCACCTTACTGTGCAGGATATTATTTCTGTACAGAGTCTGCAATAATTTTTTTTTCATTGTAGCAACCACTGAATGCAGAAGAATGCCAAAACCCACCAGTAGAGTCTTTGCCCTCAAAACTCAAGAGATTTCTCTTTTCTCAGTTTTAGCGTTTTTGGAGTCTATAAGGAGGGTTTTGTAAGGTGTCTTACCTGTCTAATCTGAGACACCATGATCAGATGTGAACTTTTCAGCAGCTTTACAATAATAAACTCCAACTTAGGAAATACTAAAACATTTTCTACACATCACATTCTTTATTATCTTAGAAATGGGATAGTTTTCTGTGCAGATTGATGAAATATATCGCTGATGATCTGTTCAGCATCCTTGCTCACTCTTTCCAGATTTTGTTGAAAACCCTCTCATTATAAATCTGGCTGCTCGTAGTACATGATGTATCATGCAGTTACTTCCAGGAAAAACTGAAGGTGACTTTCCTTATAAAAATGCTATATATCAGGAAGAAACATTTGCAAATGATGAATAATACAGGTATTACTACTACTATGAGTGGCAGCTCTCCCCATAACAGCAAATAAAACCCAACTCTCTGCACCACTCTTGCACTCTCCCTCTCAAATGACAGCCCTGGAGTGAGTAGAATCATTATTTCTTATTCTCATAATGGAATTGACCCCACAAGGGCTGTAAAAATACTGTAACTTAATACTTTAACATACTGTAATAGGTTAAAAATGGATTAATGCCAGGTGAAAGACATGGTTTTGGTTTTGGAGGATTTTTTAAACACACTTAGAAGTTTAGGACAAAGTAGTTTTAATTGTCTTTAAGGAGGAGCATGACACTGTCATATTCTTCAGGGGAAAATCAGTCTACACTTATGAGATTTTCATTCTTAAATTCTTCTAATTCTGATTTCATATTGCTGTCTTCCCAGACAAAAGAACTCTTGATATATACACATCATCTATTAAAACCCTCCAGTTTTACTGATGACATGAGATTTTAAATAAACGATTATTTGTTTCTGTTGGTGAATATGATCAATGAATGCTGCAGAAATCAAATATGACAGAACAACTCCAATAAAATTAAAAAGTTAGGAAGTCCAGTAAAAATAATAAATAAATTCAAGAAGTTCATGCTTAAAAATACAGAAATATTTTTCAAATGGGCTGAAAACTGACATCAGCTTATGAAAAGAAAAATTATCAGCCTAAAGCACAGCCCCTAAAATGGAAGGCTGAAATACATAGTACTGCATAATAGGCAAAAATATATACTAGGTCAAGTTGTGTCTTTTCTTGAGGAGACATGAAATTGTCAGAAAGAATTATTTGACAAATATTGCTAGAAAGGAGGTTGTGCAGGGGTTAAAAGGGCTAGACCACACTTCTCTCTCCAGAAGATAGTTTATAATTTCTGCATGCATTGGAACAAAGGGGACATGTAAAGGTTATTTTCAGTCTCGCCCTGGGCTGAGCATGTTTTTGTAGAATAATGTAATGTAGTCCTTCCCAGGTGAAAAGAGAATGCAAAGCACTCTTAAATAAAAATGAAAACTACATACAACTTTTCTGCAATAAGAAAATTGGGGCAGAAAACAACCAACTTTTTCAGTCAGGCCCAAATCTACTTTTGATTTACATTCTGGAGATGCCAGCATTAAAGAGACTTCCTTTTGAGATTACAGCATTAAAGAGATTTCCCTTTGAGATTAAAGTCCTCAGTGTTGTGCTTCTGAGTAACAGCAACCACAAAAAGGCCTAAGAATTTCAGTCAGGCAACTCCCAACTAACATATGCAGTCTGAAATCTATTTATACTCATTAAGGGACCAAAATTGCTTTACAACAATTTTTGACATTTAAAATTAACATGATTTAAGTTTTAAACAAAACAAAGTTTGCCTGAGCTTGAATCACCATGCAAATTAATGGGATGCTTGAAAACAGAGATTCAAATACTAACAGCACTCAGTGACACATAATCCTGGGGTTTTGTCCTTTCTGGGCAGTCTTGTAATAACACAGAGAACATGGGCAGCCATCAGCTCCCATCAGCTCGCATCACTCCCATCAGGAGTGACCATGAGCTGATGCTTCTGAGCTCTGTTTTTACCAGGCTTGTTTTCACTGTGGCAGATTTTTACTGACAGGTCAGCTGCATCTCATTACTTCAAGGAGTCATGCTTCAGGGAGTGAACACCTTGAAATGTCACGACCTTTCCCTGACAAGAAAAAATGTCACCAAAGAAAACCCATTAGAAGTGAAAGACAGAGACCGGGGATGACAACTAATGAAAACGCATTTATTGCGCTCTAATACAGTAATAGACTTTTAAATGGAAATACAATTTCCACTTGAATGGCAGGTATAGAGTACATAGGGTGGTTTATCAGTCTGTCAGTCCCTTGTGAAAGAGCATCTACTGCTGGTTTGTCACATGTGAAGCAGAGAACTAATGGAGCTGCAATAACTTTAAACTGAGACTGAGCCTATTGTTAACATATTCTGTTCTGGAAATTTTTGTTCTAAAGCTACAGCTGCAGTGTATGTCAAGGTTGGAGAGCTAACATTTCACTAGACATTTTGCTAGATATACATGACCTGACAGGTCCTGGTGTTAGTTCCTTGTGACAAATGCTTTGAATCTAGAGACAGCTTCTGATTTTTGAAAATATTAAAAGGAAAAAAAAATCAGGTGCTCTGTTGGCATGAACCACACTGTTATGCTAAGAACAGGTTTCGGGGGACTTATATGAAATCACACTAGCTGAAGTTTAGCTCCAAGTAATCTTACTGCCTGGTGGCTTAGGGCTGAACTCCATATATAATAATCTATGCAGAGTTTTTCTCTGTATTGATATACAATATTTAATGCTGTATATAGAATTTTTGTACCTTTTTTTTTTTGGTAGAACAGATATTTTGTAGAATTTTGTACATAGAATATTACACAATATTCTGTGCTGAATATAGAAGTTTTTCTCCATCTTCCTCCCAAATAGCAGCAGAAATTTTGGAGCTGATGCAGCAAAACAATGAAGCATCAATATTGTCTTTCCGTAGTGTCCAGCACCAGCTCTGACACCTTAAACTGGAATTTACAGCATGTGACTCAAAGCTGAACAAAGTCCTGGGCACGTATGTGAGGGCAGGGGCAGCCACAGAATGAACTGCCCTGTATTATGAAATCAGCTTTTCATTATGCTGTCATCACCATGTGCAGAATCATGCAACATGATAACCAAACTCAAATAAAAAGTACTATTTTTCACTGATGAAAGTGAAATCCCACAGAAATTACATGGAAACATACCCCAGCCTAATTGCCCAGACTGCTTCTGTTATCATTGAAGCACACAATGCCATGCCCTGCTTCCTTTTCTGGACTTCTAAGTATTTCTTCATCTTGCAGTGACAATGTAAAAGCACATCTTTCTTCTTTTGCTGCTGCAGACATATGGGGTGATCAGGTTACTTGTACATCATCTCCATCCCACAAAAAAAAAAAAAAATTTGAAAAATAATGTCCCTGAAGTCAGCTGATACTAAAAGTCAAGCATGAGTTGGCGTCTCTTCTCTGGGCAGATCTAAGTCTTTGAAATGTCTTTTATAAGGGCTGCAACCTTTTCCACTGTGGCTCTCCTTTTCTGAATTGCTTGATGTTCCTCGCGTTGTCAAGGAGACAGTGGGATGATTGCAGTCCAAACCCGAGGAACTTGAACATAATTCTGTGTTCCAGCCATTTAGAAAGAAGTAGGCTTGTGATGTAGGAGTTTAAAATGAGCTTTTATACTTCAGTTGTATTTTCAGATATGTAATACCTGTGGGGACTAATGGTTGGAAATTGGGGTTATAACAATACGTATTCAAATAATGTTCAAGAAGTGTGAGCTCTTGATTTCAATCTAGAGAAACATCACATACACCTATTACAGGCCAGTACTTTTTCTTTCACATTCTCAAGATACTCCTAAGGAAGCAAGTCAGCGAACTTTAAAAATGTGTCTGATTAATTTTTTTAATTGCTTATACCTTAATTATTTTTTTTTTATTTTACTAAATCCAAATGAATTTTAAGAAAGGGAAATCACTTTTGGGAAGGAGAAATATGAGATATCCTTGGGTTTTTTTCCAAACTTGTGACCTTGAATTAATTTTACACATTTCCTTGCTGCACCCTCCAATCACCCCATCCAATCAGGCAGATGTGGGAAAACCTAGCAATTTGTTCATCTTTACTGATTGCTTATACTTTAATTTTTTTTTTTTTTTTTTTACTAAATCCAAATGAATTTTAAGAAAGGGAAATCACTTTTGGGAAGGAGAAATATGAGATATCCTTGGGTTTTTTTCCAAACTTGTGACCTTGAATTAATTTTACACATTTCCTTGCTGCACCCTCCAATCACCCCATCCAATCAGGCAGATGTAGGAAAACCTCAGCAATTTGTTCATCTTTACTGATGAACAGTGAAATAACTGATAACACTGTCTCAAGCTGCATCAAGGGAAATATAGGTTGGATATTAGGAAAAAGTTTTTCACTGAAAGAGTGATGACCTGACTGATGGCCTGCTCGGGGAGGTGGTGGAGTCACCATCCCTGGACGTGTTTAAAAAAAGATTGGATGTGGCACTCAGTGCCATGGTTTAGTTGAGGTGTTAGGGCATGGGTTGGACTCAATGACCTTTAAGATCTCTTCTAACCTAGTCATTCTGTGAATTCTGTGAATAAATGTTAAGAAAAGAAAGAACACAGGTTTTAGGTAAGAATGTTTAAAACAGCAGAGTGTGAAAATCTCTGACTTCAAGAAGGCTGCATTTTTATTGAAAACAAAAACATTATAATAAGAAAAAACTTGAGCCATCAGTCTAAATTTATGCATGGAGTCAGTGTGGTACCCCAATATCTGTTTTTTCTATCTTTATACCAGATCCAAATGTAGACCAGTGTCAAAGCAAAAGTGGGGATTTTTTAATACTGCTAAGGAAACTTGCACTTTCACACCATATCATTTTCAAGGACATCAATTGACATGATGATGCCAGCTACATGAGACAATGCTCTGGACTGTAGAAAGATGATTTTAAAAAATGGAGCTAAAATCCACAGGTACATGGAATGCTAGCAATAGAAATTAAGCATAGTGAGAGATGAAGCATTCGGATTAAAGGAGTGAATTTGTTGTTAAATAACCAATGGAGTCCAACATCAGCAACTGTTTTCTGCATAAGAAAACAGTAGCAGATGAATTTGCACAGTAAGTCCCCCTCCTTCTCACAGCTAAGAAATTAACTGCTTTTGCTGGTCACCAGGACAAGACCAAGATGTACCAGCTCCTGTGCTGCAGGGATTAGGTCACCACACTGCTCTCCTGGTACCTTGGTGCTTCAGGAGATACTTCATGTTCATCAGCGTGTGAATGGGGACACTGGAGGACCTCAACCTCCACTGCCTATGTCATGCTGAGAGAAGATTCTTTAAAGGAGAGTAATTCTGTGTTGCCTGGGCAGCTTCTCTTGATCTCCAGCAAACCTTGCTTTTCTTCTCCTTTCTGACTAAATGTCAGAAAATTGTATCCTGCAAGGCTTCATGCTGGCTTTCAGTTAATTTCCAAGGAAAAGTATATGTGCCTCACCTTGACTGGTTAGAAGAATATTTATAAAGCAGGTATGGCAGCACAAGCATTGAAGTGACTGTCAATATGCCTGCCTGTAGGATTTAGCAGTACTAATAGTGGATCTAAATAGAAATAATACCAATTTCCAGCCTGCTTTGAATTTGTTTATTTAATGATATCAACAACACACATTGAAATGTTAGTAATAATCCATTAACATTTTAAACTATTTAAGTTCTTGATACTGGAACTGCAGAACACTAAAGAATAGCTCAAAACTATAATTAGAGTCCTCAGACTAATGTTCTCCACTTTTATGACACTCAACCAAACTGCTAAATATTTAACGATGGAATGAGTAGGAGTGTAGGATGGGCCAATTTAATCCCTCTTTACTTGGCTGAGATGGCTCTTTTGTTATCCTGTGCAAGTGGCATTAGCAGTCGTGTATCATTAACCAGAATGGCAGATAACAAGTTCATCTGCACACTCCTCCAATAGCCCATTTTCTTACAGCTCTAAAGGCCAAGTTTCTTTCAGATATTTTCCTCAAGTGAAGAACAAAGGTCAGGTTGACTTAAGAACTGTTATTTTCTTAATTTTCCTTGTGATTATTTTTTTTCCTAGCTAGTTATAGGATTTTTCTCCTATCTAGACAAATAGAATTTGTCTTTGAAGGTGACTATTATAAACTACCTCCCTGCAACTCGCTGTGCCACAAGCTTCTCACACACAGGATTTTAAATTTTGCCTCCCTCACTGGTGCAAATGGTTGAGTGTGATAATGTATTACTTCAAGCAGCCTAAATATGATACATATGAAGTGGTGACTCTACAAGTGATGCCCATCACCTTAAGCACCCAAAGATACTTTTAGAAATAGAACTCCCTTTGGACCAGCTCTGCTGTAGTTTATCATCTAGCATGAGTCATTTAAATTCGTACTCATCTTTCCAAGAAAGAGGGGAAGTCAATGCACTCACCCATAAATTATGCAAAGGTAACACAGCTGTGTACAGCAGCAAAACATTTGAGCCTGAGGTGATAAGGGGCTCTGGCACACCTGGAGGCATGATGCTCCATAGCTGATTCTGGCAGGCATCTCTCTCACACCCTTTGCCCTTTTGGAGAGGGTCAGCAGTTAAAAAAGGAATAGAAATTGAGCACTATCTAATTTATGAGAGGAACATAAGGAATTTTCCATCCTTCAAATATAATCCCACACTGAAATCTGTAAATGAATCTTGCCATATTCAGACATGTTTTCAACTATGACAAGAATACCCTAAATTATAGATGATTAAACTAACTACAGATTTACGCAGAGAGAAAAGTGTAATAAATTGAAATAAAGTCTCATTCATTCCCAGGGAGAGTTTGATCTACTATGTGAGAAGGTGTTTCAGGGGCAAACTGTCCACTGAACTTCCTGAGATGCTTAATAAGCCTTCACCAATTCCACACTTAATAGCTCACCAGTGGAAGTCTGCAATAGATATCAACTGCCACCAAAATTTCTGGCTTTTGGTGACTGTCAGACTGTAAAACTAATCCTGAACCTGTAACGGTATATCCTAACACTGTCCCTATAACTTTGCAGACATCCTGGAGAAACAAGGTTTTGGGAGGGACCCTGGGGGCAGAGGGCTCTCCCGGGGCTCCAGCTTATGTGCTGTTAGGGCAGGAGAGCCCTATTAACTGGGGAGGTTGTCTCTCGTGGTGCACAGCTAAATACATCTGCAGGGCTGATGCCTCCTAAAGAGCTCTTGGCTCAGGGCCCAAAGGCCCTGGGCCAGGCTCCCTGGAAAAGCAACTGGATTTGGAGAATTTAGCAGAGGTTGTAGTGCAATTAGGATAGCAGTGATATAAGGACCTGACCAGGGATGCAGCTTGGAGGATAATCCTGAAGTGTCCTAGGATTATTGGGCTGAGGCTGTCCCCACACACCCTGCCCATACAGTTAATGTGCAGCAGTTCTCTGGGAGTGAGTGCCTTGCCTGGGAAACAGAGTGTCTTGGATAACAAAATACAAAAAGCCAGTTTCTGCTGAAGTACACCTGAACCTTGAGCCTAACCACAGCATAAAGAATCCAGAGCAAATCATCTGTCATCAGTTTAGCCCACACTTGGTTTGGTAATTTATTCTTTTTTTTTTCTTGCTACATCTCAGAGCAGAACATGGCCCCAAGCCTGATGAATAATAAAAATAAGAAAGATGACAAGGACAAAACCAGTTTGGTTCATACCAGAGTAGGAAAGTTGTCCTGAATTATTTGCCCTGCAGCTTTTCCTTCACTGTTGTTGTTGCACACCAGTGTTCACACTGTGACACTTCCAATAAATTTACCTCCAGTAAACAAGTAAAATATAAAAGATCTATCCTATGTGGAACCAGCAGTAAAATGTTTTGAGTTTAGAAAGCTTTCTCCCAAAATCTGTATTTCAGCACTACCCAGCTGCCTGCCTGTTGTTCAGAGGTCCCAGGGGATGTGTTTTGTTGCTGGCTTTCCATTTGCCCAGCCTGGGAGCACCACCACAAGAAGGACAGCCTGTGGAGCCCTTTGGGGTAGGAGCCCAGATGCAGCAGCAGCTGCCCCAGCAGCTGCCCACAAAGTCTTCCCATGGGAATTGTTGTCACTCCTGCCACTGCTCACCCCTCCTCACACCTCACACTTAAGAGCTCTTTGGGCACAAGCTTCCATTCATTACATGAATGCTAATTACAGCATGACATGCAAAATAATTGAAGTTGCTGTAATACTACCCCACTTTCCCAGCTTTGCCCTGGAGCTTAGAAAGCCTCATCGTGGCAACTCCCATATCTGCCTTCTCCATGTCTTTCTGGCCCAGGGTAAAATTGGTTTCTCATAATGAATGCACTCAAGCACAGCCATGGAGCTTTTAGCCTTAATCAGCAAGGGGTTTTAATTTTTTTTTTTTAATTAACTGCTCTGTAATCACTATCCTAAAGTAAAATCCTAGAGCTCTGGTAAACATTGTCTGAGTAAAAGGGGGCAGGTAGCTGTTGAGAGAGTCCCTCCAAGTATACTTGGGATTTTGACATCTAAAGTGTTTCAGGATGTGTTTATCCCATGGATCACTAAAAGCTTCCATCCTGGCTATGGGAGCCTGACCTCTGTGCTAGTGTCCCTGGCCAGGATTCACTTAGGTCACACCTTTCAGGCAGCAGAAATGAAGAATCAGTGCAGGTTTCATTTTCCTTGTGGATTCAAGACACAGCTGAGGTACATACCTAATTTCAGGAGCCAGGAAGGAATAAAGTAATGAACTTAAAATACTTAAATACTTAAAATACTTAAAATATTCATGCAAATCCACAGCTTGGCAGTGCAAATCCCCTGCTGAAGAGAGGACAAAGGTTGACATGGACTACAGGAGCATTCAGTGCAACAGATGCAGCAAAACTACACAAGAGACAGCGCATGTCTTCCCAAAGCACATGTGCACAGGAGACACAAAAAACCACACTCCACAACCATCAGGCAAGGCTGCATGTGTTGGTGTGGTTGAGTCCAAGGTCATCTTCTCTATGGACATCTGCAGGCCTTACACACACACAGCAAGTGTAGCAGCTACAGCACTAGTCACTCAGTCTCTCCTAATTGTTATTCCAGGCATATCCTGTGGGATACATTAATAGTAAGAATTATTTTTTAAATTACGCAAATCTCTCAGGAAGCACCTTCTATTTCTAGAAGCACATTGTAAATGACTCCTTAAGCCTATTCCTTCAAGAGATCTCTCAGGAAGCACCTTCTATTTCTAGAAGCATGACTCCTTAAGCCTATTCCTTCAAGACACTCTTTAAAGGTCTCATCAGGGAAGAACAGAATTTGACTTTATTTAGTTCTCTTTTTTTCAGTGGTATTATTTTTGAGGGCACATTAATGGATCTTGAATGTAACTTTTCTCTTGCCCAGGTTCTGGTAGTAGATTTGCCTAAAAACCTGTGAAATTTCAACTCCATATTCTTTGAGTGAGAATCACAAGGGAATGGGGTGAAATTCCAACCTCAGTAGCCCTCATTTCATGATATAAAATAAGGCAATAAAGTAACTGTCAATGGCAACACATTGTTAAGAGGTTCACTCACCTTCCTCAAGGGGCAATAATTTTTATAGACTGACTCACAGTGGACAAAAAAAGAATTTTTATTTTCCAGGGTCAGTCCCACCCCTCATAAAAACCCTTGGATTTACTTGATTCCTATCTCTGGGAAAGCAATTTATCTCACTTTTTATGAGGATACTGGAAAACAGGAAGCTGTGTGTATCTTCCTAGCACAGGCAGGATCTTTATGAACACACCTTTCAGGCTGAAGCCATAGAACTTGAGGCCATTTTTTGTAAAGAGTGAAATTCTGCATACAACCTACAAACATTATGTCAGCACATACATCCAAATAATATGTTGGCTTAAAATTAATAGTTGGAAAAAAAATCTGTTGTCTTTACTCTGAAAAGAGGTTGCTCAGAGTTAAGTGTGCCACTTTTTAAGATAAACATGAATGTTCCTGTTCTGCCTTTGTTCCCATGCTCAAGTGCAGAAAGCTTTTGGATTATATATTGCGGGGTCTTCTGCCTGACCTGCAAGATGTAGGTTGGTGTGGCAGAACCTGCCAGCTCTAGATATGTTTCCTTACAAATGGCAAACTTTCTATTTTCATTGTACTGTTATTGGGACTGACGATATTAGTGACATCAAATTCTTCTCCAAGCCTCTCCAGTTTTCTCTGTGTTCTCCCAGAAAACAACACGAGCCTGTGTGGTTCAGAAAGACTCACTTCTTACATTGGAAGAAATTGCTTCTGTTTCCAGTTGCTGGTATTTTGTGACGATTTTCACATAACACAGTTATTCTTGTAAAAAACCCACTATTTCCCAGTTGTTCATATATAAAAATCACAGTTTATTAATTACAACTTCTACACTTACACAGCTACATTTACAATAACTTTGCAAACTATTTCTAGTCAAATGCTGATCCAACTCCAATATAGCTGAGCTCCACAATCCACCCCCAATTCCAGTGACAATTTGCTCTGGCAGGAAGGTAGTCCGAGCTCCACAATCCACCCCCAATTCCAGTGACAATTTGCTCTGGCAGGATGGTAGTCCTGTGATTGCCTGGAGCAGATTCCCAAAGTACTGCTTTGAAATAAGTCATAACATGCAGAGACTGAACCTAAGGATACAATCTGAGGAGAGTCAGTGAAGGCAGAGGCTAAAATACACTATAAGACGTATTAAACATAATTTACTGTTTTATCTCTAACAGCACATAATAGCAAACAGGATATAATTGCAAACTCATTTTTACCTACCAAGTAGCAAAAACCTCAGAACTCCAGCCCACGTCATTACAGAAATATCAAATGGCATGTGAACCATCTGAGATGTCAAACCAGCACTGCAAGGTACTTTAAGTAAGTGTTGTGGTTAGGAAGGTATTGTGACTCCCTGCAGAGATAGGTTAAGCTAATGCTAGACGGAGTGGAAACAAAGAAAGTGTTGTTTTGAAGCAGAATGGTTCCTAATTTCTCTTTGCACATTAATTGGACATGCAACCCTGCCACAATGCAGAGGGAAAATGAGCCTTGGAGGGTACATGGAGAGGTGTAGACTGGTACAGCAGGAGTCCAGAAGTCAGGATTCAGTTTGTGGTGGCTGGGCTGTGCAAAGCTCCAGACATGCACCCTTGGATACTCATGGACTAAGAGCAAGAGGCCAGGGCAGCCATCAACCACATCTTAGCCCACCCCAAAACTCTTCCATCTCCAACCTAAACACTACTAAAATAGTAGTATTGTGCTGGGCATCACTGGTTTGAGAAATCTGCCGTTTTTTCTGCTTGTTTCAGCTGTGAATCCCTAGGGACCCCTAGCACAGGCTGACCCACAGTGTTTTGGGCAATGACAGCCACCAGATAATTAACCCCTTTGCCCTCTGCTGCTCAGTCTGTGTCTGACACTACGTCAATTATTTAAGCTCCACATACTAACCAAGCAGATGTCAGCACTACTCTGCACACACATCACATCTTGCAGCTTTCACCAGGGGCTGTGAGCACCAGGGTCTGGACCCAGAAGTGAACTGGACAACCTTCCAACCTGGGTGATTTGCTGAGGCAAGCAAATGGAGTGGTTCTTAATGGGGGGGGGGGGGGGGCCGAAAAAATGACTTTTCAAGGAAAAACCTGCTGTTCAAGCCCTACCCTCAGCCATGCTGCAAGCTCAGAGAAACACAAGTTCTGTCTGAGAGGGTCTGCTTTTGCCTTGTGACATGTATGCACAGCTATCAGCCATCACCCTAAGAAACACATGTATGGTCAATCATCTTTCTCCTTTGATTTAGTGCCCATAAGATCTTTGTAATATTAATACAAAGTAATCCAGTATTAATTTAATTAATAAATAATTTGTTGTTAATTTAACAGCTAACTTTCTAGAAAAAATCTGTATTTCAACCTCTATTTTAAAATTGTAATATGCTAATTTGCTAATGCCTGCCTCCTTTTGAATCTTGGGAATGCTGAATACTAACTCACATCTTGAACAATACAACATGAAGCATCATCTACTGATAAAACTGGTAGGAAAGGCCATGGTGAGCAATGGAAGGAATCACTCCACAGCCTATGCAGGAAGACTTAGGAAAGTGACTCAATGCACTGTTATTGCTTTCAATCCTGCAGTAATTTTGTCAATGAGGCATCACTTGCCCAAGACCCAGTACATGCAGCAAACAGACAAGGGCCACAGTTCAAATATATGCAATCAGAAAGACAGCAACAGTGTTGGGGCTTTTGTTGTTTTGTTTGTTTGTTGTCTGGAATATTTATTTTGGTTGGAAAGGGCTGATTAGTTGCAAGCAAGACACTTGCACTTTGAAAGTTAAAAGCTGCAAAAAACCCCCAAACCAAACAAAACCAAACCACGACTTGGGGGAACAAGGAGACTAGGAGAGGATACTGGCGAACATGGCAATCACATAATTAATATGAGCCTGGCATCAAGCTGGTTTTTAGACTTGTAGACATGCAATGTAAATAATCTAATGAATATTATTTTTGTTGCAGTTCTCCACTATTCTGCACTTATTGAAAGAAGGAATATATTATTAGCTTTTATGCCAGTCTTTGTTCATTGAGCATGTTGTATGTGTGCTTGTGGGTGTGTGCACAAACACTGTGAAGAGCCTAGATGTTTTCTCTAACAAACAGTCAGATCCCAGACTCTTTTCCTCCTTTCCCACACAAGTATTAATTTCTGAAGCAGGATATAGTATCCACAACATCAGCTTTACCAAAGAGAAAGATTTCCATTTAAAGCCACAGGAGACTGTACATAGACAGTATCTCTAAAAATCCTGTTCATCAAGCTCGTGTTTGTTTTTGTGAAAGCAGTCAGGATGACATGAAAACAAAACATCCCCCAGATTAATGAAATGCTGAGCACTTTAAAACAATTTTCCCATTCCAATAAGGAGCAAAGAAGTTTCCAAACTAATTTTCCTAAATGCATGTTGACAAGCTTCACAAGGGAAAGCTTTTTATTATTTTACTGCTCAATAAAACAAAATCACCTTCAACTTAAAAATACCCACAAATCTGGCTGACAGCAATCTTGGTAACATTCTAGAGGCTTACAAACTGCAGTAGAATAGAGGCCACTGTTTTCCAGGACCAACAGCTAGGTGCAGAAACAGCACCTTGTAATCCACTTTGTAGCTCACATTGCAGCAGCAGCAGAGCTCGAGTGCTGCAGCTGAAGCCCTGATTCTGCAAGGAGACTGATGAGTTGGTGATGATGATGATGATGATGATGATGATGATGATGATGATGATGATGATGAGATGCCTCTGTCTGTGTGCCGAGTGCTGGAAGGCTCTCAGAAGGGCACAGAAGGGGTGGGATCACTGACAGGTCAGAGCCTGGCTAGGGGCTGCTCTTCGCTTTGTAAGATATTTCCTTGACTTCCTGATTTAGAGCATTAGAAGCCAGCTGCATCTCTGACTGTAAATTCTAGTTTTATCTGGCAAGACACATTGAAAAGTGTCAGCTTACTTTGATTTGCCAGATATTTCCATGCCTCAGTCACATGGCAGAAAAACTGAAGTGACTTTAGATCCCATTTGCTTTTGTATTTTATGATAATGAGAATACACCTCCTCCGTTGTACCATTACCATGCTTCCTCCATGGCCAAATTTGCTGGTTTTCAATGTATAATAGTTATACTAGTTATACTATTTTTTAAATTATTTTCTCGATACTGAACAGACTGTATCCCTCTGTTAAGTATAAAGCCATCCTCCCTAACATCCACTTCACCATACCTTCACACACGTGCACAAAACTTAACAATGGGATCTTCACCAGCCAAAAAGCATTGCAGTTGGTGTTGGTAAAGATAGTGGGACTAAAAACCTGAAGATGTTAGCAAAACAAAAGGTGTATGAAATAGAAATAATCTCTAGTCTCAGCTATTCTAGGTACATAAAACATTGTAAGGAATATCTGCAAGTTGATCGTCAGGTTCAAATTGTTATTCAAGCCTTATTTTCAAATGGTTCAGGAAGCAATAGGCAATACCTGTAAGGCTGAGGAGAGAGAATGATTTATTTCAATTTATTGAGGGAAAAATAGTAAGCAAAGAAGGAGAAGAGGGGAAAACAGTGGCATGTGCTTTTAAACTGCTGTAGAAATGCAATAAAAGATAAACCTGCCTGGTTTAGTAGCTGCCTTATTTCTAAAAGGCTACAGTACAAAATGGAATATGACAACTTGCTGGACACTCATAATTGTGTGTTTATGTAAGAGTGTGAATTATTGTGAAAATAATGACAGAGAGAGACTCCAGGGTAAAATCTTCATCTACAGTACCAACAAACATTTCAAGGCAGGCTGTGCAGTTTCACAGGTTAAAGAAATAATTTATAAGGTGATCAAAGAGCACAAGGCTGGGCACAGGAGAGGACCTTATTTGAAAATATGGCTTTTGAAATTGTTGCTGGCAACACAACAAATCCTCTAGCAAGAACATTTTAAGTATTTAAGGGGGTAGACAAGGCTTTTACTATTTCCTTAGCTTTGTAATTGCATTTGTTATGAGGGGTCTCTGGCTTCAACCATCTGCTGCTGATGAGGAAGATCTGCCCTCACTCAGAAGCTCTGCTTTCACCCTTTGGCTTTCTAACAGAGCTGTCACTTCCCAGAAATGCTGCCTGCTGCTTGATGTGCCTGCAGTGCCTCCTTACCTCTCCCTGCCAGGTCTCCCAAGGCACCTCTGGTGAGCAGAGAGTGACACGGTGCTGCCATTGTCTATTAAACCAATTGAGTAAGATGTTACAAGAATAAAGTGTTTAAAATATTCATTAGTTTTTACAAGCACATATATCTTCTTAATTAGCTTTGTCACTGGATCAAATTAACAACGTTTTAATGACAGTTAGTAAGTGATACATTCATTAATTTAGGAAATGATTCATTTTCTCTGACTTTTTAGATTCCCTTCTAATAAAATAAATTCTGGCATGAGATTTTCAATTAGGCATGATGTCCTTATTTCACACACTGCGGTACTGCAGCTTGAGCACCAGGATAGGATGAGTACATTCAAACAAAAAAAGTGATAAATTCCAAATAATTGTGTGACCTCTGAAGTCAAATTTTTTATTTTACCAAAAAAGAATATTGTTCAGTTTTGGCTAAAGATTTATCAGCACACTTACTGTGCTTGCAACTCTACCATACCAACCTAAAATATGCTTCTGTATCGCTTGATTAATATTATTTCTCACACATTTTTACATATGCACAGCATCAGCACTATACAAAGAAAGAAATAAAGAGAGAAAGGAAAAAAGAAGCATTAATCATAATAAAGAACCATTAGTTCATCATTACCTGGCTCAACCAGCTTCCTGTCCAAATCAATCAAACTGCTCACATTAGTACCAGGCTAGGGTACTAAAACATGCTTATTGTGATTATGCATTTTATCAGTATTTATGCAGAAACATGGAAGAAGGTCAAGCTAGCACTCTTCTAGTAACTTAAAAAAAACAAGACTTTCTGTTATGAAATCTCCAGCATAAGAAATTGCATAGAACAGTCTGGTCTGTGAGGTATAGGAACTGCAGGGGTCCATACAGTTTGGCTTTAAGGAATGCAGATTTTTATTTTATCAGATTATATGAAAAAAAAATAAAGGTATAGAATTAGTTATGGTATCAATAAGCAAATACAGCTCTATATATCAAGGTTGTTCTGATTACCCAGAAAGTTAATGCTTGCAGAAGATGCTCTCCCTTTCAAATTCTTTGTGGTCTTCCATTACCTTTTAATCAAAATGTAAAACCTTAGCCATAAGCCTTGGCTCCAGAAATTTAGTGTTTCCCAGATAACTCTTGAGGTAACATCTTTCTCACTGAGGGTTTCTCAAGGATGAGAAATTCTCAATAGTTAAAAATCTGTAATGTTTGATTACTGAGATGTTAGAACTACTTCCAGCTCTCAGTGACTGCTTCAAGCCTCGGTAGACAGATGCAGCCATGTGACACTTCTCTGTGGTTTTGCTGTTTGACAGACAAGCCAAATCCTGCATGCCCACTGCACAAAGCGGTGCAGGGGCTGCCTTATAGGAAAACCCTGACATGGAAATGTGGGAGGTCCTGTCAGCCAAAGAACCTTTGAACCTGTCAGACCTTCATGACTGTCAGCTTTGCATTAGCACTGCCACAGCAGCCCTCAGTACTGTGCCTTACAGTGGCTTTAGATGCTCCTTCTGGAAAGCAGGTGTGTGAAATATACTCACTGATATGACAGTGACCATTTGAGCTTCCTGAGATAATGCTTGTTCCTGTCCTAAAGAAAGCAAAAAAAAACCCCAGAAACTCTTGGGAGCAAAGCAATCTCCAAAATTACTTAGGGCAATTTCATGCCATAGAAGTGAAAGAAATTTGTGCCTTGAAAACTGCAAAAAGCTGACTTGAAAGCAATTTCTTTTAACCTATTTTTCAGTTCTTGGCAAAATTTGAAGCCTTATGAGTAGAAACATAGTGTTTATGTAGCTTGTTAGAACCCATATGGTACACATTTTAGTTATAGGTCAAGTTTAACTGGGTACATTTGCATCTAGTTATTAAAAATTTATTTTGTTTCAACAAAAAGTATTCTTTTTAATATTGTTTACGTTACATTTCAGTAGCAAGATCTATAATATGTCTACAGGAAGCAGTGTACTGGAGAGACTCTTCTTCTGAAAAAGGTACTGCAAACCTGTTTAAAAATGAAACAGTATTATGCTTGTTAATAAACCTTCTACTCTGGTCCAAAGCATTGGGATGAGATTTCATTTTTACTGAAATTGAAGTGAATTGCACTTTTTAATTGGGATCTACAGATCTTTCTGTAATGCATAAGGCAAATAACAATGAAAAGTGAGCCTGAGGTGCAGAGGCAGTGCCCCTGCCCACACCTTTGTGGCTTTTGCTCAGCACTGTGAGAGGTGCTTGCACAGACCTCGAGACCCCCCAGCTTTGTCCAGACTCTGACCTACTTTGTTTTAGGTTTTGCTCAGCTTTGTAGCAGTGTGTGGTGAAGGTGTACAAGGCTGCATTTGCTAAACCTATCTAGTTTAGCAAAATTACAGATTTATAGAAGTGCCACAATAAAATTCTCTATGTCAATAATTTTTTCTATCCCAGTTTTCCCTCTGATCTACTCTTTTCCAACCCAGCAGCAGTATCTGGAAATTATGCTGTCATATGGCAAATTTAAGGAGATCTGCAAAGGAAGGGCCAATGTACTCATAAGGTGCTTGATTCAATTCTTTTTAATATCCAGAAGCCACAAAAAATTTAATTTTTTAGGGCTTCTGTCCTGCAAAATGCAGACTATATTTTTCTAAATTAAATTTGACCCAGGGAAAGGAAGAAAATCTCCCTGTAAGGATTAGACAAATATGAAATAACATTAGAAATGGCCTACTAAATAGTGTATGACGTCTAATTTCATGATACATCTGCTGCTTAACTAAAACTGCATTGCACTGCAAAGCAATGGCAACTCAATCTGATCATTTTCCTGGTGTCATTCTTTATAAATGACTTCATTATTGGGGCAGTATATTATGGTCTTTAAATCAAAAAAAAAAGGAAAAAGTCTTTAAAGCAAAAGGGGATCAGCAAATATTGGTTCCAAGGCAATCCTTCTCCAATATATATGGTAGAAAGGGAGACTCTGGGTGTAACAGTGGCAAATAGAGAAGTGGCAACTTCTGAACTGAAGTAATTTTGTGTTTTGACTTTCATGGCCAGTTTGGTAGTAAGTGGACCAGGTGAATTTGAAGTGTCTGCTGTGAAAGAATAGCTCCAGGCATGCATTAGCTGCAAAATTAATTTTGTTTCTCACACACATACTCTCACACATACTTACCCACAGTTTCTCCTGTAATACAGGAATTAAATAATACCCATTTTATTCAATTAGGTGTGCAATTGCATCTATTTGGACTTCTGCACATCCTCAATAATCCAGCCATGGGGTTACCATCCAAGAGTCTCCTAAATTCCAACAATATAGCAGCATGCTGAAAGCTGTGCTTGATCGTGCAGCAGGGAGTCTGTGATGTTGTTCTGTCTTAGGAAGAAAATTAACTCTATCCTAGCCACAACCAGAATATTGGTGCCATTGAAAATACCAAGGCTTTTTCCTCGACTTTGTCTAAGTCACAGGAACAAATTCTGAAAGACAAAAGACAGGTGACATCTTCCATTGCTGAGATCAGGAAGCAACATCACATAACTTGAGGCATCAGCTAAGCAAGTTTCATATGAATCAGAGCAAAGTTGGGGTTGGCTTGGCCACACCTGCTGCTGCCAGAAGGCAGATCTGTTACCTCCCTCCCCAGCACCATCCCAATGGATCCAGCTGGGTGGGATCTGCTGGCTGCTCTGCCCCTGCTCCCAGCCAGCTGCCTGCAAACCGGGGGCCAGCAGCCACGTAACTGCATTGGCACTGCCTGTGCCTGTGGGGGACAGGGGCTCTCCAGCCCAGGAAGGGCTGCCACCAGCAGCTCCTCCAGAGGCAGCACATGCCAGAGCAATGGGGATGGTGCGCTCGGTTGAAAGCTCAAGTTCTTACATCAGTTCCTGAAGAAAAGCTAAAAGTTCCTGAAGAAATTCCTAAAAGTTAAATGCACCCCAGGCTGTAATTTTCTCATAAATACAGCTATCATTAATAGTTCCAAGTGCTCCAGAGTGCATACAAGTATTTGGGTTCTGTCCTGGTTTCCTGCAAGGACAGGGCTGTTTCTGCAGTAGCCGTGAGGGGCAGAGTCTGGAGCTGTGTGGGCATGTCCAAGGTGTTGTGCTATTCCACAGCACCTTATGTCAGGCTGGGGGAGTGGGCAAAAGAGACCCCTCTCTTCCAGGTCCCTTTTCCTGGGGAGCAAGCAGCAAATGGAAGTGGGGTAACACTGATCCCAGCTGGAGGATCTGTCCATGCTGTGTTAATTTTCCCAATCTGTGAGCAATTTTTTGCCCGTAAATCATCCTCTCTTTGTATATTTTTATCTATATTGTTGCTGCTTGTTTTCTTATCTCATTGCAGTGTCCAGTAAATTGCTTTTATCTCAACCTGTAATCTCTGCCTCTTGTGTCTCCCACCAGAGGGGGGAGGAGAAAAACGGTGGGAGGGATGGGACACTAAATTAGGGAGTGCTGATCCTAAACCGTGACAGATTCTTAACAGATTAAATGTATTCAGTATCTGGGCATCTACCAGGGAACAGTGATTTGCCTTGGTCAGCTTCAATACATAGGTAAATTTGTCCCTATGGACAGTCAGGGATTTTAAGCATTTCTACACTTATTCCATCATTTTACGTGATATATATCACCTTGTCTAAATTACTTACAATTACTCATAGTATCAGCATAGAACAATCATATGAGATATTGGTTCCTCAGTAAAATATTTCATTAAATTGTCAAATGTGTTATTATGTGAAGTATTACCCCTTATTATATGCAATATAATATTTGTAGTCAAATGAAGATAAATATCTTAGCACAAACACAGTAGAATAAATTTAATGACAAACAAATGGTGAAAATAAAATTGCCTACTTTTTGTACTTACTGGTTATATCTAGAAAAACAATTATCGTACTGATTTTTTTTGAAAGAAAAACCCCTTTCATTTAGAAACTCATCACAGAGCAAATATTTTAAATTTTCAAATCATTACTTGAAGTGCTTTTATGGTTTTTCAAAATGAATGAAAGTTGCAATAGAGGAACACCCACACTTTTTCTGTCAGAGAAATCAGACAGAATTAGCTCCTGCCTCAAGTAAGGCTTATATGAAGGAGAAAAGCAGTCTACATCTGCTACAAGTGTTTCCACTGGCAGAGAAGCGAGCTTTAGGAGACAGTTTTCATGGTCAGTTGCACTGACTTTTCCTAAACTCATCTTATTTTCACTTGCATTTGTCTCCTTTCGGTTTCTGGTCGCTGTGAGGTTTCCCTGGGGCAGCTCACAGGTGCCAGTCCCTGGTTTGCCAGGTGCAGATCAGCAGGGATGAGGATGCCAAGGGAGCAAGGCTGGCTCTGCAGGCAGCCAGCCCAGCCAGCCCCGACTCAGGCACAGCTACAGGGGCTCATCTCATTCCTCCACAGCTCCGGGGAGTCCTGCTCTCCCATCACCTGAGACAACAGCAGGCAGACCAGGTTTTCCTGTTCTTTAACCATTCCTGCAGCTCTTTCAGTCCTTCAGAATTTTCAGTGTTATCCCTTAACTCAGGTCTTACTTGATATTCCTCTGTTTTATACATTTGCAGAGCAATATTGGATTTTCTGGCTACTTGTCCAGCAGTTTGCAATGGGATTTCATGGACGTTTGGCTTTCTATCATAAAGCTGCAGCACTTCCAAGTTTCCTATTTTGTAAGATGCTATGCAACAGCCTGTAAAAATGCCCTGCCTACTCTCATATCTATTTGTGTAACTATGTAATTTTTAAAAAAATTTATTCAGTTACTCAGTGCTTTTTTCCAGCTTTGGATTTGGTTGGTATCCTAACTTTTGCTCAGACAATACTAGTTGTCCTAAGACCTCTGAAGTGAGGACACAATACCATTTTTTAATTAAAATTACTCCTCATTACTCCAAGAATTAAAACTGTTTCTGCATTATTACAGAGAAAATATTATCTTCCTTATATGAACTTCCCCCCACATGAGAACAGAAATATGTATTAAGCAATTCTTCCCCTGGCAGATTAAAATTAATATTTCAAGCAATTGCACCTAAAGGGCTTTGTTATCATCACCAGTCAATTCAGATAAGTAGAATTCCTTTTGGTCTTCCCAGATTTGTTCACTTTTATTTTTGTCTTTCAAATAATGTTCTCTCTTTTGTTCTGACTGTTCCTTGATTCTTACTTTATGATCTAAAACAATACTTCCAGAGGAAGTATTTATTTTTTTTAAAAGTATTTGGGCTGTGGGTTCAGCATCTTGTAAAATGCACTTGGTCGACTGTTAATCATTATTTTCATTGTTCTGTTCAAATCCTCTCTCCATCTGATTTTGCTAACATTTATTTTTGAGAAACCATATCTTGTAAACCAGCAAGCACAACTGTTCATTAGAATGTTCATTGCACAGATAACATCGATATAAACACACTTATAGTAGACAACAACTAATTATGCATCTTGACTTTTCTTCATATCTTTATCCTCAGAGTATTCAAGACCATTTGCTACAGAAAAGCAGATTGAAGACTTGTTCACTAGCTAATAATTTCTTTGCTGGGACTGAAGTTCAACAGCATCATTTCTTAGCTAAGAAATATTATAAAAATAGAGTGAGCAATGCTGATGCCTAGTGGTGAAGAATGAAATAGAGCCACAGAATTGTAGAATTGTTAAGGCTGGAAAAGATCTCTGAGATCATTGCATCCAACCATTAACCCAAAACCTGCCAAGTACACCACTTAACTGTGCCACCCTTTTATATGGCAGGGTAGGAAGGAGGTAATTAGTGAATTAATCAGGACAAAGGCTATTATTGTCCAAATATTTCTTTTTATTCTGTGCATGTTGGCATGTGTGTGTATGTTTAAAAAAATGGAAAATCTCAATAGGAAGAAAATTATTGGTGAAAGTAGACCAGGATACAAAAAAGTCTGGTTGTCAAACAATGGGATTTGAGAAAAGGCCAAAGATTGTTGTAACAAAATGAGAATGTCTCTCCTCATGAGAAACACTAGTGATAAGCAGATGAATTGAAAAAATCAGTGATAAATAGATATAGGACTTTCAGCAAGAGAAACTGCTTGGGAATGAAAAAAAATAAGGAATTTTGCCACAAAATGGTGGATTTTATTGGAAAAAGGAAAACATTTTGAAAAATCAATTTTTACCTGTCTAAGTCTCAGACTGACAAGGACACTTGCACAAATAATGGAACAGGATCCACAAATTTCTGATCTTGTTACTGCCAAGAGATCACACAATCTCACCATTCATCCAGCAGAGTTTTGTGTACAGACAATAAAAAGGGGGAAAACTCAAAATGTGGCTTTCAGTAAGATGCATAAGGCCACCTAAGCCCAGCTTTTCAAATGGAACCTTTGCAAAATCATTCAATCACTGTCACTGAAGCACTCAGATGTGGATAAGCATGACTTGAAATCCAAAAGGGATAAATGCATAGAAAACACTCCCAGACAATTTTCTTCTCACTTGCTTCAGGAGAAATGCAGATGCTGTTCAAAATGAAAGAATGCCCACAGACAGACTCACCCTGGGAAGGTGCTTCTCCCCCCCTCCAGCACTGGTGCAGCAAAGCAAAGCCTGAGCCCTCGGTGCCTCCCAGAGGGTGCTTGGCTCTTGGGCAGGTGACACGGGGCTGGAGCGACCAGGAGACGTCTTGGTGTCACACAAGTCAGTATGAGCCCTGCAACTAAAGTCCTCCAAGGATCCACAGGAAGACCTGTGCAACACCAGGAAGCTTGGTGGGTGAGGAAGCACAAGCAGGAGATGGGATTAGACATGTGTCTTAATGGGCATTTGAAGCTATCTGCATTTAAAACTCTCGAGGCAGGTTATAGATTAGTTGAGTTATGGCCAATTGTGCAGAGATTTGACAATGGCAGTGTGGACAGCAACCTTTTATTTTCATTGAACTATGGAGCTATGAGCCTTTCTTTTTTGATTAACATCCTCATAAATTTATTGTAGCACATGCTACATGAGTCAGCATCACTCATCTACTGAGAGCTGAGGCAGGTACAAAATGCAAGATTAAAGGTTTCATGCTGAGGTCATATATTACACCAGATTTCCTTCAGGAACAACAGTGGTTTCTGCTATCGACAAAAATATCTGCATTTAATTACAAAATCATCAGGATTTCACAAGTCCAAATTATCACACTGAGGTGATAAAGTGGTTAATAGCAAAATGAAAAATGTATACAAACATGCATAAGAAAAATGTTTATGAACGAAACTGTTGCTTACTGAAGAATGAGTATGTAACTACAGTTCTTAGAAGAGAGATGTAATTATGAATACAGATTTTTTGTGTGCTTATACAATATCTTTAAAATACATTATTCAATAGAGTTGCAATTTTTGTTTAAAATATTTTATTCTGTGGAGATGCTATTTTTTATTACATCAACTTTCAATAGACTTAGGACAATAGAGATAAAACAAAGAGAATTGAAATATTTGCTCATAAAATATCACATCAATTCTAAGGAAAACAAGGCATGTCAGCGATTGTTTCAGCTCCTGCTCCAATGACACGGCTACTGTCCCATCACCACTCCTTTTAAGAGACCACAAACTGGTTTTTACCTTCTCCCTACCCGAGCTGGCTGCATGAGTGATCAGGCAGCACCATCTGCTGGGCATTTTTTTCTCCCTGTGCCATCCGATTACATTTTCTTTTCTGAAAAAATTTGGCAAGCAGGTGAAGACAGAGCAGATCAGCTGGGGTCTGTGCAAAATAAAGCATTCTAATCTGTTCCCCACAGGTCTCTTGGATAGTAACTTCTTTGCATCAATTAACATGTTAAAGATTTATTAACTAAAAACTAATTTTTGTTCAGTTTCACAGCATTATTTCAAAATAATTAAGGTGACCTAAAATAATAGGATTTCCCCTGCTTTCTACAAAGATGTACAATCACACAGAGTAGTATTTAAAAGTTTATTGCTACTACAGATGGGGGGAAAATCGGATATTGCCTTCTATAGGTTACAAAACATGGCATCTCAAAGCTAGCCATATATAGGAAGTAAATTAAAAATTAGCAGAGAACTTTTCAGCAGGGCATGCATATGTTTTGTAACATGTGAGCCTAATCCCAGGCTTTTTCCACCATCTCCATGTTACAAAAGCAGCACCAGCTTCCGTCTGCCACGGGGAATCCTGTCTGTAATCTTGGCACCAGATGTCACCAGCTGCATAATTAAAAATTGCAGCTGTGTGGAAGGAAACCACTCTTCTGCTGGGAACCCCACACGTATTTAGGAGTAAAAAGCCTGGCCTCTACTAAATGTGGTTTTGCAGCTCACAAAGGAATATGTTCAGTGTGCACCTACTTCCTTTACAATCCTTTAAATCTTTCATCAGTGCTAAGGAGAACAGGCCTAATGTAGTCTAGAAGGGAATAGGATGGAGCACATGGGCATGTATTGGAATAAGGGTCAAAAACAGTAAGCCAGTAGAACATGCAATCTGTTTGCATTTATGAGAAGGACCTGAAAGCGTTTCTGCTTGAGGTACTATGTAAATGGACAAGGAAGATTTTGTCCTCAAACATACATTTCTAGGGGCTTGGTTGCTCACCAGAGGTTTACTTTAAGATCAAATAAGCCAGGAGTTATTTCACCTCCTGCTGCTGCTGCTCATTCCCACATCTACATCAACCTCTCCTGCTGGCAAAAGCAATTATGAGGCCAAAGTGGTCTGGGGAGATTATTGCTTCCTGCTGCTGCTGGATTGTTTTCAACTTGGATTAAGCCCTCAGAGCAGTTTCCTGCACAGCCAACACAAATTTGTGCTCTCACAAGGGAGGTTGCAGAGACAGGACAAGCAAATCTCTGCACATGGATAATATGCTGGTAACACACAAGTCAACATGAGAAGTTTGGACAGGATGACTGACATCAGTAATGGCAGCAATGGGGCATCTCCCTCTCTCTGGTCCCTCCTAGTCTCCTTCATCAGTTACACCAAAAAAACCCACATCTGTTCCAAGAATGAAAGCTTAAAGCTCTTCAAAATATTATTTCTAGTGCAAGATGTGCATTTTGATTTCACAGTATGCATTGAGATAAAATATTATTTGATTAAATCTTTTGCCTTTACAAAAATTATATTAACAAGTCCAGTCACAAATTGCTGCCAGAAATGCCTCACACATTCCAGCCTTCTTAAGAAAGAGTGAAATATTTTAACAAAATAAAATAAAACAATTCTAAAGCCAGGTTTAAACACATAACATTTCTAAAAATAATGCTGGGAACAAATCCTCTTGCCTCAGCCTTGCTGAGTTACTGTAAAAAATGAGGCCACATCACACTGGGATTTAAACTACAAGTATACATCAGTAATGTACTAACATCTAAAAGCAAAACTAAACAGCAAATGTGGTAATGGAACATTAAGCATTAGGGATGGACATGATTTATGCTGCTAACCAGATGTGTTTCTATCTGAGGTTGCCAAAAGTAAACCCAGAACATGTTCTGAACTTCAAGAAGGCTGAAAGAAGGTCATATAAAACAGAGATTGCAGATTCAGAAAAAAAAATTGCAGGAATTAGTTCCAGAACAATGCTTTGAATGATCTCACAACTTCTGAGATTGGACCCCTTTTGTTCAATTTACAACCTATGTCTAAGAGATGGAAACATCCTAAGATCCTCATAGTGCAGTTCCCTAGGTGAAAGGAGATGCTTGGGGACCAGACAGGAAGAGCAACCACCTGTGCAAGCTGAAGGCTGGAGCAAGAACTGGGACTGTGGAAGCTGTTCAGGAAATGCTTTCCCTTCAGATTCATTAACTTGGTTCCTTGTTTCTGATCAGACTTTAGAGATTTTATCATCATACTCCAGGTTTTACAAAAGGGAAAAACCTGTTTTGTGTCCAGAACCTTTGCCACCCCTGGCAGCTACTCACAAACCAGGGAAGCCTATGAGAATATAAAATGAAAAAATTAAAGAGATGGGAAAAAATTTAAAACTATATAATGAAATACATCAGCAAATTGAAAGAAATTTATTATTAATTAGAGTAGTCACACTATCTCATTTTGAGAGACATTGTTTTTTCTGTATAGATTTGGGGTCCATGTATCTTTTGCAGTTTAAAACCCATGCTCCATTGGCACCAAATTTTTGTGGGCATCTCTGGGTAATGGCACCATCCTTTAAGCACACAAAGACCAAAAGGATGAGAGGTCCTAAGTAGTGCTCTGTATATTATGTTTTGAAATGTTTGGGATATTACGGTAAAAAGACCACACTGCCCCACTTAGAGGAATTGCGGCATGTGGTAGACTATATCCAGAAAGCAGGGAAAATTATTATTTCCATAAAATTTTTGCAAAAATAAGATGTGCTGTTATTAATCGAGAGTCCCTCACAAAATTGGTAAAAGATACCAGAGACTTACGTGGTGGCAGAAGTCAGAAATCAGAAAATGGCAGGCTTAATATTAATACAGCCAGTTTTAAAGACTTCTGAATTCAGATCAGTGCAGAACAAACTGCTATCAGTTTGTGCTGTAAAGAGAACTAAAATTGGGATTTTTATCTGACAAATATACAAAAAGTGTTGTCTTGACAACCTTCATTCAGTTTAAAGCTCACTGCTTCTCTTTTGGTAAATGAAGAAGCATAAGAACATTTTAAAACCAATAAAAGTTTCTCTTCCAATAGTTTGTACCAGTTTAATCACAGTGCAATTAAACCAAATTTTAATTCTGTTTGATGTGACTGATATTTGTAAATTGGGTGTAATATACCCGTTTTCATTTATTTGCAACCAGTCAGCAGTGAAGTGCACTTTATTATTATAAAGACTTTATAATTATAAATTACTAAGAAAATGTGTCTGGATGTCATGCATTATGCTTCTCATCATGATTATTGTGTGCTCCTGTTTGTATTTGAGATGTAACTATGGTGATATTAACACAAAGAAATTCTAAACCCTCTGATTGATACAAGAGATAGGCATAAACCAAGCACAATGCAAAATTAAGATGCTTTTAAAATATCTGTTGTTTTCCCTGTTATGCTTCTCTTTCATGTTTCTGTTATGTTGCTCCTTCAATTGATGCATGTTCCACTACCTTGCCTTTTATCTTCAGTTTCCAAATCAGACACCTCTCACAAAATCAGTCCTGTTTTTAATGCCACAAGTGAATTTATTTGCAGCATCTCTATGGAAGGGACATGGTTAAATTAGAGATGGATTTGGCTCACTACACGGGAATAGTTATCAGCACTCTGCAGCTGCCTATTCATTATGACCTGATTCAAACCCCAACAGTCAACAAGAAGACTCCAGTTGTTATCAGTGGATTTAGACCTGATTGCCAATGAAGCTAAATAAAATCCAAAGAAAATTAAGAAAGATAAATAGTTCATCTTATCTATAATACCTGAAAGTATTATAGCCAGGTCTGATTGTTTGCTTGAAATCAGCTTTTTAAAGAAAATTTTACCTTGGAAAGTTGTATATTGTGCAGTGTTTTTCATACAGCAAATATGTAAGAATATGATCAAGATATCTACTGAGATTAGCTCAGTACGCGGGGTTAGCTGGGTTGGTGAGAGCATGGTGCTGATAACACCAAACCTGTGGGTTCAATCTCCATATAGGCCATTTATTTAGGAGCTGGACTCAGTGACCCTTGTGTCCCTTCCAACTCAGAATATTCTGTGCATGCTGTGAACCTTCAAGACAAAAGAGTTAAAGCCATAGCTCCCGAGAAATGTGAAGAGTAAGAAACAAAATATCCGTACATCTCATGCTCAAAATAGCTGGTGTCAGGTTCCTGGGATGTGTTAGTTAGGATAAAGGGTGCTTGTTCAAAGATGATTGTAAGAAACAATATAACATAACATTGTTACATGAAAGTAACATGATAGACTTAAATTGTGGGAGGCTAATACCCACACTGTATAAGAAGATTAGTTTGTGCAGTCACCTATGTCATAAACCACACTCTTTCTGTTCCAGCTTCCCTAAACACATCACTGGGAACAAAGTGGCCACTTGCAATGTGTCACTGGCCCTCCAGGGAGTGTGGAATCACAGAGACCAGCCACCACCTGCTGGAGGTGATGTACCCTTGGAGGGTTTGAAAATCAACAATTTTCAGAAGAAAAAGACATAATTACTCCATTGTATAGAACATGAGAGAGATGTACAGTATGAAAAGGCCGGTTAAAAATGAGAGTATAATGACAGGATCAAATTTTGGATGATCTTGAATGTCCTGTCCCTTTCAATCTTTTTTGCTGATCTTCTGCCTTATTTAGTTCATGATTATTGCTCTTTTAATGCTTTAAATTTAAAACAAAATTACACTGGTGTCTGACTGTTCTCAGGCAATAAATTACACATGTAACTCCATTTACTTTCATAGCTTTTTAACATTAACAAAAAAGTGAGAGAGGCATCTCACACACAAGATTTAGTTTGTTTAGTTTGTGAGGGTACTCAAATCACAGAACTCAGTTTGAACCCTGCTGGTGAAAGCTTGTGTGTGGTCACTAAGCCTCAAAATGAAAGGGAACTTATTCCAGGCAGGACAGTGTGTCCATCCTGACCAGGAGTGCACCCTGCACCGAGGAGTTAGTGACCCACATTAACTTATTAACCTGAGCTGGCAGCTAAGGTACTGCACACCAGCATGGCCCTAAGGCTGGGCTGTGCTGAGCCACATTCCTTGAGGAATGTTCAGCAGGACAACCTCAGCCACCCCACTGCAACACCAGAGCCTGTGGGCAGCACCCACTCAGTACCAGCAATTACATCACCTGCATGACCTTGCCTTTATCAGAAAGTACAGGAAGAAGTGCTCACCTGAATATCCTTTATGTCTTATTTTCTTGTGAGAAAGGTATATAATAGGTCACATGTATAGAGAGAAGGAACTTCTGTCCATGAGGGGGATAGTAACCTGGGAATATCCACCTGGGGTCTCTCTGGTGCTGAAAGAATGCTGTGTGCTCAGAACCTGAAGAGAATTTAGTCACCATCTATAATCCTTTTTTTTTATGATGTCTTATTAAAGAACTATTTTGTTAAGTCATTTGTTATCAGTCATTTCTTAAAAAAGAGCACTGCTCAGTCTCTTTCTCACCTCATTAACTCTGCTGCTGGTAAGGATAGATTTAAATATGAGTATGTACTTATTTAAGTAAAATTACAAATGAATGTATAACTTCTGTTTCACCTTTTGCCAGGAATTCTTTAACTCAAAGTTCAGCTCTAAATCTAGCACCTGAGTGCACCTTTCACCACTCCTTTATTTTTTTTTAATCTCATGAAACGAACACCCACCTACCTTCCTAAAAAGGTACTGTTTTAAAAATATGAAGCACAAAACATTGTCATTGAAAATTCTTGGGGTGCTTAGTCAGGAAGCTGCTGCTCAATAACATGGTGAAGCCATAACAGAGCTTTGTGCTGCCTTCCAGAGCAACTCCATGTGCTTGGAAAGACCCCTCAAGCCCTTCATGCTTGGGTTGCTCCTCCAATTACAAACTTCTTCCAATTACAAACTTCTTCAAAGACAACCTAGCCTAGAGGTGACAGCCACACACTGAGTAATTAAAGAACAAAACCTGAGGAACAAAGCTTTAATTTAAAGAGCAGGTGGAAGCTCCACGTTCCCCTCTGCCAGTGTGCCCAGCAGCAGGGCATGCCTTCAGTAAAACAGAACCTTTACTTTAAAAATGTGCCATCAGGTCTATTAGGGAAAGCATCAATAATTAAAGTTAATGCCTGGAAACTGGCATCAGCTACGGGCATGATGACTCAAGCTCTTGGAGATCCATTCATTACATTCAACTACAAAAGCTAGAAGTTATAAAAAATGCATGAATAAATTCTTTAAGTATTAACACGCTACTTCTTTAAATGTTTGTTCTGACCCAGGTGGCGCTGCTCTAACTTTTTCTGCAGCTTCTTTTCACTTAAATGACCTTAGATTATCATATCTGCCTCTCAGGATTAAACAAATTACTCTCTTTAAAATATATTATTGAAGGATCCTACTTAGTAAGAAATAGAAAATGGTCTCTGGCATCCTCTCCTTCAACTCATTATAAAATATTAGATTTCACAGCAAAATTTATAATCCTAAATTTAAGTCTTTTGAGCTAGATAATGCCATTTGCTAAATTCCCTTCTGGGCTTGGCAAAATTAAGTAAAAACAACCTAAATACTACAGAAGAGATCCCTGTTTTGTATTTCTAAAACACGCCAAGGTAAAGCAGTAGACACAGTTCCACAGTAAAACTTTTGATCAGAGGTAGTAGCACTCAAGTATCTTCCACATTAAATCAACAGCAATAACAAAAACAACTTCATGGAAGTTTGGGAATTTCTGATATGGTAGAGTGAGAACATTTTGTTCTGCAGTTTTTGGGTTTAAGTTTCTTGATGGCATTCCTTTCCTGTTTTGATTAAGTTTGCTTTTAGGCTGGTATTTCAAGAGTCCTCGTTGGTCGGTTGATTTTGTCAATTTTTTCATCCCTGGTAGAGTTTGGCTGAAGTTTCTACATTTACAGATTCACAGAGTGTTTTCCACTTCTTTCTGCGCTTGAATTTTTCTTTTCAGGGCAAGTGGTGTCAGTAGCATTTTCCAGATGAAAGAAGAGCCAGATATTTCAAAGAGAGTTTGAACCTTTCTGTTTCTGGCTCTGCAGCCAAATATCCAGAAGTTGTAACCTACCCATCATTCTTTTACAAAAAGGTAATCTATAAAGAATCAAAAATTCCAAAGAGCTTTGCATGAGCCCAGAAATGTCTTTACAGATGAGATTAAAAATACAAGAGTTACAAGTTCAGTGCTTGTAGTACTTTTGTAAAACAGAATTACATTTTAACTCAGCTTTACTGTTTTGCTTTACTGGATCTCATAAGACATCTGAATTTTTTTCACTGAACTCCTGAAGAATTCACATCAGCAATCTACACATCTGAAGAATAAACTCTTAGAACATTTGCTGCAGCAACTAATTGTTTATTAAATCTAATTATTCTGCATACCTTATTTGTTTAAATGCAATAAAAATTATAAGCCAAGTAAAATTACAGAGGATAGGCATGTAGCATTAAAAGCAAACACTGTCTGACTTCACAAGATTAACTATAGAAAAAAGCCTATACTAGGCCCTTAATTTCTTTAAAGAACATTTGGAGTTGAAAGTGGGTTAAGATATATTCTATTTTGACTTAAAATACATTTTATATGTGGTTTGAAATCCCTTTAATTGACTCTCCTGCACTCTTACAGACTACTTTGTCCAGGACTGAAAGGGCTGCCTTTGGGAGTGCGTGGGTCTGTCAGGATTTAGGGACCAGTACTTTGCTATCTAGAATCATGAAAGACACAGCATCTCTGGTTTTTGGCCCAAAGGCCAGAAAATTATCACATTATCATAATGTGGTCAGTATCACAACTCCAAGAACAAATTAGCTGCCCATCCTGTCTGTTTTTTCTTATCTCTTACAAAAAATATCCAATTAAAGTGGTTCTAAAAACCTTTCTACGATCAAGTTCCTATGTTCCACTTGTCTTTATAAAGAGTTTTTGAGTACTAATGGAAATCTTCTTGCTCTACATTTTGTTTTGATCGTTATAGGTATGACATGACAATTTCATCACCCTAGCCTTCATGGAAAGCTGCTACACACACTGACAGTTTTATTTAGTCCATGGAGGAAAAACTGTGAGAAGGTGAAGCAAATTTTCTCCTCAACAATTTGATTTTAATTCTCTGATGATAGCTTTGTGGACTTTAGGTATTTCTCTTTCCTGTGGATCCCAAAATAGATAGTGTGCTTCAGGCACCAGTAATCTCCAGGAATGTCTTCAGGGTTTGAGTATCACAGCAGTGGAAAGGATGTTCCTGCAGTGCTTATGGTAGAAATTGAGCCAGCAATGTGTCCTTTCTGCAGAGAAAGTCAGTGGTGTCCTAGGCTGTGCTAGTGAAAGAACTGCCTGCAGACCAGGGGGGTAATTCCTTACCCTCTGCTGAGCACTGGGGAGGCTGCCTGTGTGCTGTGTCAGTACTGGGGTGCTCAGGACAAAAGAGATCTAAACATACTGGAGGGCCATGAAGATGATTAAGAGACTGGAGCACTTCTTCTATTAGAAAAGGACTATTTAACTCCTGAAGAGAAATCTCAGGGGCATCATATCAACACACAAAAACGTCTAAAAGGAGGCTGCAAAGAGGACAGAGCCAGGCTCCTCCCAGAGGTGCCCAGTGACAGGACCAGAGGCAGCAGGCACAAGCTGAAGAGCAGGACTACCCCTCTGAACATCAGAAAACACTTTTTTACTGTGAGGGGGCCCAAGCACTGGAACGGGTTGCCCAGAGGTGGTGTGGAGCTGTTCAGGAGCCGTCTGGGCATGGCCTGGGTAGCTGGCTCCCAGTGGCTGCAGTTGAGCAGGGAGTTGGACACGGTGACCTCCAGAGGTGCCTCCCACTCCCAGATGTCATTCTGTGACAACTATCTTGATATGCTTAATGGGGAATTACTGTAAAAGAAACAAAATTTGATCTTTGCCTGAATATGACAGAATCTTCATTGCAATTTGCATCAGCTGTTACTGGACAGTGACCACTGTGTAGCTATATTGCAAAAGGGGGACTTTACAGCAGATGCTGCTGCTTTGAGATCTCTTAAATATATCTGCTCATTGTAATTGCCATTGCTAAAGTGCTGAAGAAGCTTGTCCATGCTTTAAATTTCTTCTACGTCAGTTTATTCATGCAAGAGGTGAAAATCTCCATACTGCAGCTCCAAATCCCAAGAGCTGAGCAAGCTTTTAAACTCTTTTTCTATATTCCATTACCTAGTTCACCTTAAGTAGACAAATTCTTACAGAGTTTAAACTTCAATCTCTTTCCCTATAAACAAAGAACCACAAGCCCTTACTGACTCTATGACATTAATAATGTATAAAGATGTAGATGGACATCTACCATGTGAGTGGAAGACATTCTCTCAGCTTTAGAGGGCATTTCCCCATCAAAATATGCATAATAAAGTTCATAAGGAGCAAAGAAAAACAGAAGAAACGTTTCTCTACAATGGCCAGACTATAAACTATGGCTATATGGCTATATTAAATACCTATAAATGCAACAAAAATGTTATTGTAAGAAGTTACATTTTTCTCAAGGCCCTTTAACTTTTAAAATGCATCTGTCATCATAAAGAGAGTCACAAAGAAGCTAGAGGGTTTAGCAGATGGTCACTGTCCCTGTATGGATGACTCTAAGCACAGATGCCTTTTAGTGGCTGGGTGCTGGCAGATGAAGAGATGGCTTTTCCTGCTGGATATATCAAGTGAACAACAGAGATCTGCAGACATGAAATCACACCGATCTTCCACATGTACACAACAAGTTTGTCCTTTGTGGAAAGTGATTTACTCTACTATGTGGGTCAGTCCCTGGCTTTTGAGCTATTAGGAGGCTTTCAAAGCAACCAAAGCAGCTTCCCTCTGGAAGCTACAGCATTGCAAGGCTGTGAAAACTGAGGCTGCCTGGAGGAGAAGATGAGCCACTAGGCATTTGCAGTCTTGACTGTGGTGCATTAATTGAGACAAGACCTATTTCATCTGCAAAGGAAAGCTGTGCAAGTCCTGTCTTCTGGATTAGCTTCTCCTTTACTACCCAATTTTCCAAGGGGTATGAGATGCTTCTTTCTGTACACAAAGATTTTGACATTCAGCTCATAGAATCAGGAAAGTTGTTTGTCTTACAAGCAGTTAATACTAACAGGGTGAATTATTAAAAGTATGATATTTTTGTCTCAGGACACAGGATGACCTCCCACACTCATTCCTATCTCATGATGAAATGGGATGATTCTTATTCTCTGCTGCTTTGAGCACCTCTGTCTCAAACAGCGCTTTTAAATCTAAAATTAATCCAAAAATGTTGAATCTTAGAGCAAAATACAGAAAAACTTCATCTGGTTTCGTAATTATGATACTCTCCAAAATTAAAATTAACATATTTTTTTGCTTAAAAAAAACCAAACAAAAAACAAACAAAAAAACCCCAAACAAACAAAAAAACCCCAACCAAACAAAAAATGAGGGCCAAACAAAAAAACCCCCAAACAAACAAAAAAAACCCAACCAAACAAAAAATGAGGGGGAAGGAAAAAGCTTTTGCCTTTTTCCTCAAGCTCTTCCAATTCCTTGCAGCTTACTCTTCAGGCTCCCCAGGGATGTGGTCACATCACCAAGCCTTACAGAGTTCAAGAAGTGTTTGGACAATGCTCTCAGGCACAGGATGTGACTTCTGGGGTATCCTGTGCAGAGCCTGGAGTTGGACTCGATGATCCTGATGGATCCCTTCCAACTCAGGATACTCTGTGATTCTTTCTCCATTCCTCTCTACAGTATTTACATATAGAACAATATCATTTCTTTAACAGCATATTCTGCAGCATGAGAAATTATTATAAATCATGTACTACTTTCACAGTTTTTTGAAGAACAAGAAACTAGTTTTCAATATTTTGGTTAATTTTTTTTAAAATCCACAAAACCATTACCATCATGAACCAATACATTTTGGTAAGATTTACAACAACTAATGTTGCTGTTGGCATTCTCAGATTGAGTTACATTATTGTCGAGTAGTTTGAGCATTATTCAAAGCCTCACTTATCTCTTAGAATATTAAATATTGACTTTTATTTGCTTAGCATTGACAAAAGAGTCTGATTAAAAATACTTAACCTTTCATAGCCATCTAGAACCATTATTTTATTCCATTAAATAACTCTGTGAAGTCTCTCTTTGCTTTGCTGTGTATGTCATTAAACACACCAATAACCAAAAGCACTTTTGGGCTATCACTGAAGACCACAAAGTCTCCTACAGATACACTGCAGTGTTCTAATAGTGTCAGTAAGTTCCCCCCCATTTCTCCATTCTCAATGGAGATAAATCAGATTTCTTACTTCAAAGTTTCCTACAGAGAACATAATCAATCAACTCCAGAACCTGGCATGTCTCGATATAAAACCTACTGCTTTCATTAGAACAGGAATCCACTGGGTAAATAGCATTAAAAAACTACTTAGAGAGAATTCTAACCTCAGGGATTCATCATTTGAATAACAATCAGGACACTTGAAAATGCCTTTGGTAAATAGATTAGAAATACAAAAAAGAATCCTGGAATGGGCAACAAAAGCTTTTGCTTATTTGTAATCTTAAAAAGAAGAAGAAATCTTCAGCATCATATCTAAAATGCCTTCTATATTAGATTGTAGGTCTTCCCCAGCTTGCCATTTCTTCCTGTACAGATGTTCTTTCTGTAGATGTACAACAAATATTCCTGTCCAAGGGGCTTCAATGTCCTCTACTTGAGTTTTCCCATCCACCAATATAAATGAAGCTGTGCACACCAAAATTAGCAGATACCACTCATCAATATACATTCATGTGTGCAAAAGTGCAGATTTCACTATTTTGACACTATTAATATTATTCTATTATTAACAAAAAGTGCAGCAAGTAAATGTTAAAGCACTGACCTATCCTTTTTTGCCTTTGAAAATAAAACCTTAAAGATTTTAACGTCTCTTAAATTAATTTTTTCTTTTAAATTTGAAAGTACATACAAAAAATTTCCCTCTTCAGCTTTCAGAGGCAAAAGTCTGAGCTTTGAAATTTTAACTGTTTCAGAATTTTCTGAACAATATTAAATAGCATTCACCTGGTACATGTCAGTGTCTTATAATAATGGTTCCAGCTTTGCGGATAAAGGACACACACACAAAACCAAAAAACTAAACATGCTGAAATATCATCAGTAAACAAGTAACAACTTGTTGGCAACAAAATGTAGGCATTGGAAAAGTTTTTTAGAAAACCAAGCGTAATATTCCCTCACTGAGACTGCATAAGGGCTGTAGGGTGAGTAAGACCCTGTCATACCAGGGTCAGAACAGTCCACAAAGTCACTGATATATGCACCTCTCCTGTACAATTACTATCAAATAAAACAACACCAAAACACTTGATTAATAACTTCCAGTTACACTTACTTCAGTTGTTCTCCAACGTATCAATCACACTTTTATATTAAACACATAAATACCAATTTTCATATAAAGCCTTAGCATACAGATTCTAAAATACTGACTTTTTTTTTTAACTGTGTTGATCATCAAGGTCTTTCAAAGACCTAAAAAAAAAGGAAATAGCAAAGTAATTGGAAAAATTCACTTATGTTGTCTTAAGACATATCAAACATGCCGGGCATCCTTTTAGAAATGTTTACAAAGCAGGAAATTTTCCCGTGTAGTGGGTGCCCCAAACCACAGAGGATAGGATAGGATGGTAATAAATCTCTTATTTTTTTTTAAAAATTATTTTAAATTTAAATAATAATCTTTAACATTTTAAAGAGTGTTCTATATGGCACACCGGTTTTGCCATGCATCATAGCATTGATTTTGCTACAGTGGATATTTATTTCTTAACTACTTTGGACACAGTTTTATGGGGCTGTGGCTTAATTTACAAAATATCAGAAAGATATTTGTCAACACTTCACAAGGTCAAGAGCATGAGGTATTATTAATATTTTTTGATGGGACTTTAGGTATGGTTTTATTTGAAAATATTGCCTGTTTGGAGAGTAATGCAATGATTTTTCTTTTAACTTCCAATAAATTATAGCTTGGAGGTGTGTTTTACTAGATAAATACAGAAATGTTCTGCTCTTCTTTGGAGTTACTTGTTAAAAAATCCATGTTTTTATTACAAAAGGGCTCTTTGAAATTTAAGAAATATTAATAAATATTTGGTAGAACAGAACACTGATTAATCTGCCAATTCTGTGAACTGACATGAAAAAACCAGCCAGCTTGCAAAACTTTGGAACAGCTAGCATTAGGAAGTGGTATCCAGTTGAACAGTCACCTTCATGATAAGTGAGACATCTGATGCTGCAGCCTCTTAAAGGAGGTGATATTTGTCAATATTTGCCAAATGCTATAGGCCTAAGTCTCATGCTTACAGAAAAGGTTTATCCTATTCATTTAACTCAACAAAAACATATTAATTCTAAAAAGGCTGTTTATTTTGTATCCACTAAGATATTGGAATCAAAACTTCTTTGTTCTTTAATAAAAGAGGATTACTCTATTTACATAAATGTATTAAAACTTAGAGTGCAGAAAAGTATCTTGTCCTTCTGTCGCTGTTGTCCTGCTTACTTGTGAGAAAAAACTTGATGATGTTGTAGAAAATGTCTTTGAACTAGTCTGAAAGTCTAAAAAAATTCCATAATCAGATATAAATCTCCCTTCTTGAATATTCATTGTTCTGTTATCAAAAAACTGTTTTCATGCATCCTTAATTATCTCATTTTACACTTGTTCTCTCCCTTTACCCTCTGCAGAATGTAAAATAACAGCAAAGACTCAAACCAAATTGCTGCTTTAATATGAGAAATAGGCACAGTTCTCTTAAAGTACTGGCATATTTTAGTACTCTAGTATTTATGTCTAATAATATGTACTGAAGGGTCAAATTTCCCCAGAGTATACACACTGCCAGTGTTCAATACTGTCATCTGCCCTTCTTTCACACCAGAGCAAAGGCTGCCAAGTGCAGCTCCCTCAAGACTGGGAAGCTGGTATCAGATAGATTAGCACTCTCATACTCCAGGCAGGAATGACAGCTCCAAGTGAAATAGCCTAAAACATGAGAGATATCAATAATGTTCCACACTCCAAGCAAATGCTCTTTCTCCTTCTAAATTATATTTGCATAAATACAATGGTTATGTATATGGGGCAGCAGCATTACTGGATTAATTATTTATCAGCAGAAATCTATTTTCCTTACCTGCTTGCAGTCTTGCTGGCTTCTTTGCTTGGAGCAACTATTCAGTGTAAATACTTCAGCTTTTCAAAATGTGTGTCCTGAAACAAGAGGAATATGCAAACCTTGGGCCCTGCAAATATGTGGGCTTCATCCCACTTCCCCACAGACACTAAACATATTTTAGTTATAAAAGTTTCTGCAGTAGTGATAGGGAAGTATCTGAGAAACAAATTTTTGGTTTCTTCAGACAAAAGTCCTGAAGTACATCTTAATCTGTAAAACATTCTTTACAAAATACAATAATGTGCAGGTTGTGAAATACTTAATGTTTGAATGCTTTGTACTACACAAATAAAAACTCAACCAACAGCAATTCCCGAGTTTCAGCCTTTATACAGTAGCTGATTTTTTACCTGCTATGTCCACTACACAGTCTGACATGTGTTGAGCTTTCTGGTGTGATTTATTTTCTTTCTACTGCTTCAAGAATATAGGGAAAAGTAGAAAGAATTTGTTGTGATCTGTCCAGGCAGACCTCTACACCTGGCCACATCTCCTGTACATGAAGGAGCCTTTATATATATTCAGGGTCAACCAGATGGGCAGACTAAGCAAAGTTGGGGACTGAATGGGTAAAATGAGAAATAAATCTCATTGAGTAGACAATATTCAACAATATTTTGTGTCTGGCAAAAATGGGTAGAAATTTTATTATTTCACAGGATAAAAAGTAACTTCTGAAATAACCTAACACAGAATAAACCACACGCTTTGCAGAGATGAGTCATGACTGTGCATGTTTTAAACTGTCAAAAAAGCAAACAATCCTATGGTCACATTGTCCAGTTGAAGGAATATACCCAGGCTTCTGAGACATTTCTCTGAAGAGAACTAGAAGTAAAGAGACTGACATAGGTAAGGCTGGTATGGGCTAAATGGAAAGTCCTCCCATGAACCCATGAAAATAGAGGGAAAAAAAGGCAGAAACAAGTGGTTAGTTTTCCCTTTAAAAAAAAATTACTTCAGGGTCTTTCAGTGACCATGTAAACTGTCCTATATGTCAACAAGCAAAGCAGAAAAAAAGGTAGTAAATAATTAGGTAACACAATTTATTGAGATACAATCTTTTCTAGGTTGGTCAAATCTAGAGCTGATAGCTAGTAACAAATAGGTGGCATTTGATAGGCTGCTGCATTCAGCTGAGAAGTACTCTTCAACAACAGAACAAGATAAAGCCTGAGGCAAATGTAGAATGAGTGATCAGAGATATAAGGAGATTGCAAAAAGATCTTTCAGTTTGCACATTAAATAACCAAGGGCAAGGATGTTGTATAAGCTACAAAATCACAAACCATTTGAAAGCAGAAAGAAACCCTCCACTTCTTACAACACAAGCATGGGGAAATATCCAAAGATATTTTCAGATAGCAGGCTTAAAATGAAAAAAAAAAGGAATACTCTTTTTTATCCAACATATTAACAAAATTTTGGAACTCACTGCCAAAGGATGCTAAGGAGGACAAAAGTATAAATTATTTTAAAATTAAGTTAGATAATTTCATAGAAGATAGGTGTACTGGTGGTTACTAAACCTACAATCTGACTGAACACAGTCTCAGGGTTAGAATGTCCCTAAGGCATTGATTACCAGGATCCAGCTGGTTTTAGGAAAGACCACTTGCATTGGGCCCAGCTTGGATTCTTTCTGTACCGATATTCCACTTTCTTTACCACTACTCCAGAACCAAGGCAGAATACTGAGAAGCAGGGAAAACTCTTCTTTTTGGCTTAATACGACTCATTTTATCTTCTTGATATCAGAGCTACTTCTTTATATTCTTGGTATCAGGGCTACACTTCCTTTGTACTCTCACTGTGGAGAATAACGAGATAAGGTTAACCAGGTTATCTGTAAAATAATCACTGGCTTTGAGTAACAGAGTTCTTCCAACATGAAACAGCCTAAACCGAACATTGCCCAGGGCACTCCTGTCAGTGTATCTAGTAAAAAGAAAAGCAGTACAAAAAGTTATTATTTGAATGAAAGAAAAATATTTCAAAACATATTTATGTATGCACTTTGTTTTAAATGAGAACAGTTAATCCAATGGGATTATTCATTTGCTTCAAGGGTAAGCAGCTGGAGAGAAGAGGAGCAAAGCAAAGCAATGAAAAACAAAATGCATCAAAGAAAACAGTGGCGTACGTGCAAAAAGTTATTATTTGAATGAAAGAAAAATATTTCAAAACATATTTATGTATGCACTTTGTTTTAAATGAGAACAGTTAATCCAATGGGATTATTCATTTGCTTCAAGGGTAAGCAGCTGGAGAGAAGAGGAGCAAAGCAAAGCAAAGCAATGAAAGCAAAATGCATCAAGGAAAACAGTGGTATACGTATTGCTATGTGTACATTATTTAAAATGTGCATTTATAATTTAAACCATCATAATCATCTGCAACATTCTAGCCTAGAAAACATTTTTACAAAAGGCAATTGCACAAAAGGCACACATGCAAGTGCATGCAATCATGAAATTTAAACCATCATAATCATCTGCAACATTCTAGCCTAGAAAACATTTACAAAAGGCAATTGCACACATGCAGGTGTGTGCAATCATGTTTGCCACACACCCAATTTCCCCACGTCTTGGTTAATGTTATTGATAGACATTCAAAAAGCCACACAAGAGAGAGCACATGAGAGCAGTACGTGCTTCAGCAGGGGTCCATGCTCCATCAGGGCACTCACTCCAGAAAAAGATGAAACTGGGATGGTGTGGATCCTCTGGTGTCCAATCAGACATGAATTATGACCAAAACTTCTTCTGTAGTCAGGGATTCACAGCAGCCCTCACCAGCTTTGTCCGATGTCCAAGGGAATAGGTCCCCCACAGCCATAATGAAACTCTGCTACAAAATCAGCCACCCAGTAGGCAGAAATTCTTTGGTAACCAGGTTTAATTAGTTGCATAATAAATTAATTATTTAATTAGTTCAGTAAAAGGGCTTGATTCTGAAGTGTTATGACGTTTGGCAGACATAATGAAAATTCATTAACCTGTTGCAATATGCTTGAATCATTGGGGTGGAAATACATTGATACTGAGATATTGATATTGAGATATATTCGATACTTTTATTCAGTGTTGTTTCAAAGCTATTAGAAAAAATTACCAAAATATGAAAACAAAATCAACAGTTTCTAGCCTGGATCCACTAAACAATGCAATTGAATTAATCTTCTCATTATGCAATATTCTCTAGTTGTAGCTCAAATTTCAGACAAGAAAAAGTTATGAAGCACCCTATAATTTTATTTTATTGATCTTACACCAATATACAATTTCAGTTCTTGATTTTCAGTTCTGGAGTGAAATATAAGAATTGAATGAAGACCAAGAAAAAACCATAATGAATCCAAGTTTTCAACACCAAATTTTAAGGAGTTCTCAAGTCATAAAAAGCAGAAGTTTGGACACCTACTCTGTTTTTCAAATACCCTGCATCAAATCTTCCTCAGTTTATGCACCCAGAGAGTTCCAAGAACATCTACTGGTTAAAGCAAACAGAGGATTAGAAATCTTTAAGTACTGCAGTTTGGTATGCAAGAAATTAGATTTTATGACCACTACAGAAGTTGTGGCTCTGATCAGGAGCAGACCAGATCAATGAGCTAGATCAAGGTGATCCTGCTACAGGAAAGGTAAATGATCTACTAGTCCTGTGAACACTCGAGTAGTTTCTTCCATGTTCAGGAGTCCACTAGTGGACAATACGGAATGGCCATTTGTCTTCATTTCAACACTCCAGGAAGGGAATGCTAGAAACTTGTTTAAAGTCAGATCACACAATTTGCAAATGCTCATGCATTTGCATTAATGTCATTACATCTGTATTAATGATCCTTGTACTGAGCTCTGTACTTTACAATTGACCAATTGACCTCTTTGATGACAGCAGCCACCTCTGAAAGCATTTGGAGATATGTCCACCATTCTCTTATCAGTACTTTCTCACAATTAATTAAATTTACTCTCAAAATTTTGTGTTTTATTTCTTCTCCTAATGTATTTGACGTTAACATTTGTGAGTAACTGACCGGATGAGAACTTATAAAGATCTATATAGAATAAAACATATTTTAAGCTACACAACTGTCAACTATGCGCTCATGGCCTAAATACAACATCCATACAAATTACGCAGTTGTATAGATTCCCGACTTTATGAATTTTTTAAAAATGGATTAGATATCCATCAGAAGTTTACAGTGTTTTAAGAGTGCTTTGCATCACGGTGATGTATTGATTTAAAATATAAATCCACATTAATCTGAAGTAATTGACTATCTACATTAATAATAATGTTCAATTTTCATGAGAGAAGAGAGTGGTTCTTGTGCCAAGACAAATTAAATTTATTACTTGCAACTACTGAGAGAGAGATGAAAATCATTATTAAAAAGTCTAAAGAGGCTTTTGACAGAATATCTGTTAAAGTTGTTCTGGGTAACTCTGGAAGAAAAATCCATTTATTAAAAAATTTACAAGAAAATGAGAACATAAAAGCGCACTTTGATTTGTGTAACAACCTAATTTACTTCTAATGTATTATCAAGATACTTCTTGACTTCTTGATCAATGTAACTCTCTACTATGTGTTCTTCTCTGTATTTTTTGTAAAATACACCAGAGCTGTCAAAATCCTGACCTAAAATTTCAAAACCTTTCAGCTGTCAGAAGACTAATGGTCATTTGTATGCATAGAAACTCATGGGATTTGTTTTAACTTTTTTTTTTCTTTTTTTTTCTTTATTCTTATCTTTACAGTTTGACCTCCACAAAGAAAATTGTATGATATTGAATAGGTTATATTTGAATAACAGAGTGCTGAATCCATCATGCCAGGATTTCACACTGTTAATTAAATGTGGCTGCAATTTATCAAAGTGTTATTAGGTGCTCTGCTGAATGGGAACTGAAAGTCTTATTATTTAAGCGAATTTACTTACAGCCCTAATTTTTAGTTCATATATGTGTAAAATTCAACATGAGTAAATTATTCATAGAAAAGTTGGATACTCCATGCTTTTTTATTATGTTTCAAAATATGCTTTCAAACTCCATCCATAAAACAGCATCTGGTTATTATTATATGAAGTACATGTGTCTATTTTCTATTGAAAAGAAAATTTTGGACAGGATGCTGGCATTGTGTGGGACCATTTATGCCAATGACACTCATGATTATATTTTGAAAATGATAAACCAGTATAAAGTCAATATAAACTTGAGGAATTTGAGTGTCAGTTAATTAAACTCAAAAATAAACTCTTTTACCTCTTTTCTTCCAAGAAAAGAGTACAGTACTGCTTTTTAAAACCAAGTAATTACATCACATCATTAGAGACACCAGCCACATTTGGGGTTTAATTTTCTTTACCAGAACTGATGAAGTCTTGAGTCATTGTTTGAGCACCCAAATATCCTGGCATTGGTACAAGACTCTTTTAATGGGCTCCCCCAAACAGTCAGGAGAAAAACAGCTCTGCAAGAACATTTTAACCAACTGACTTCTTCTACTTCATGTATTTCTATGCTTCTGTTTTAAAACTGAGTGTCTCAAACTGTTGCTTACTGAACAGCATTTCTGCATGAAATCTCTGGTGCTTCAAAGAGTTTTCAGGACAACACAGCTAGGTTTATGCTTCACTGCACAGAGATCTAAGTTTATTGGCATAGCTAAGAAAACATGGGAATAACTAGCCATAATTAGGAGTCAAATCCTCTATAAGTGCCAGTGGCGAAAGAGACCTGAGAAAAAATCATTAGCAAATCATACGGAAAAAAAAGATGATTGTTCAGAACTAGTTTTCTGAAGTCAGCTTTGGAAGCTGCTCTGTACAGCTAGGTCACTGCAGAATGCCATTTGTAATTTTTAGTTTACATGCTGAAATATCATCTGTGATGTTAAAAAAGTGATCTGGGGACTCAAAGCTGTGAAGAATATTTACAGATAATAAAGTAATTGTTAACAGAGAAAACTGTACCTGGCTGAAACCTCAAAGAGAAACAGCAGGTATTGGAAAGTAAAGCCTATTATAAATTATATTTTTCAGTCTACAGGGATCCTTTGTGGCTCTGAGAAATTATTCTTCATGTTGCATTTTTCTTCCCATTATTTCATGTCATTGTCAAACAAGGAGCAATGGAAAAGATGCTTCCAGCAACCACTGCTTTGTAAGGTGTGCCAGGAACTGAGAGAAAGATCACATGTACATCTTCTGGAAGGATTCAACATGCAGACCACAGTGAAGTCCCACCTAAACAGTATTCCACTGTGCCTATAATGACTACTCTGAAGCCCACCAGAATCAAAGACAATTTTGTTATTGACTTAATGCATTTTGGATTAAGCCTCAAATAATTCCACTGCATGCATATCCTAGTGTCCAATGGTAGACCCAAAGAAGTAGAGGGACCCATCAAAAACATTGTATCTAAAGCTGATGAATAGATTTTTACCACAACACTGTGACTGAGAAACAATGAAGATTAAGGAGATGTATCTTTTTAGGATCTGCTGCTATATCAGTTAAAGTTAATATCCTGGGTACAGTAAAGAAAGTTGTATTAGGACATGGGAAAAAATTGCAAGGGAAAAAGGCGGGGGGAGGAAGGTACAGAAGCAATTAATATTTAGCTGAAGGATGTAAGACACTTTCCTGGTTACTACTTCTCCCTTTGTATATCACTGTGAGTCTGGGCTAGGGGTTGTGTGGCTTTCACAATCATCTGTAATTCATCTATTTGGACAGTTACATGTAAATCCCAATAAAATTTGGATGCAAATTCCTTTATGGTGCTTGTAACAATTAGTTTGTTCTGATTTATAAGACCCTCATTCAGGAGTGGCGTTATCTGAGGTAGGGATGGCTGGCTGGGACACTGGGTGTCAGATAAGTTGTTCCCAGTCCATAGTTAGTGTATCCTTGCTGTCTGTGTGAGTTATAGCTCAACTGTTGCCTTTCAGACTGTTAGGATTTGGGCTCATACTGTCACAGTTAAGGTGGATCTAAAATCTGATATGTTGTAACAGAGGATGGGTGAATAAAGAATCAAAAGAATCAAAAGCAATAGTGAATGGCAAAGATTTATGTCTCCTGTTAAAAGGTTACCCATTAAAATCATCATTGCACCTTTCTACTGATATACTCTGGGGAGTTGTTTAATGCAGCATTTGAGAATACAATAAAGGATATTGTATCCTTTAGAAGAATATTAATATATCAAACCTCAAAACACTCTTGTGGAAACTCACTTTATGATCAAACCAAAAAACCAAAAATCTGATTCAAGAGAGATCAGATTTATGCACCACTTTTGTCTTAGCTCCATCATGTCTTTGACGCCAGTGATGCCTCACTTGCCCTCTAGGCAGTTTCTCTGATACCAACTGAATCTTTAACAAGGGAAACACTGACTGAAAATTATTCCAGAGCTGCAAGTATTTTTTTTTCAAGGTATTTTTGTCTGTACTTTTGTTGCTTCAGAACTGAAAAAAAAGTTGAAGGATCTGAGATGCAACATGAGCTACAGGCTGGTGGAGCCAAAATCAGCTTCCTAATGAGGAGTCTGGCACTGAGGATGAGCACTGAAACCTCCAGCCACGGCACTATTAACACTGGTGGTGATGAACTGAAGCCTGGGGTACCAGCCTTGCCAATTCTGCCAATGTCTGGCTGACAGAGAGGGACTGTGAACTGCAAGCCAACTTTACAGCAGTCTCATATTCAAGGCATGGCCAAGTCATCAAAATTGTGGGCAGGAACCTGTGCCTCAGATATCCTCTGGGAAGTCTCCATAAGAAGGCATCTTCCTGATATGCGGATGTCTTGGTTTGGAAGTGAGCATCTTGCTCTTTTCCTAAAATAACACTTCAAAGCTGAGAGCTTAAATTTATCCCTAAGCCCTGTACTTATAAATCCTGATGCTTTGAGTAACTTTACTCTCCCAAATCAGAGATGAAATTAATATATATCTAAAAATCATAACTGTGTTTCCAAACAAAGTTGGGATCAAAAGAAAGGATAATAAATCAAAACCTAGTTTCTTTTCAATCCTTTCCCACTTGTCAACTCAATATGCTTAGTATCTGTGGCAGAGGATGATTCTCCCTAATTTTACATAATTTCAATTTGGTTCCATTTTGTTTCACATAATGAAAGCACCATGTAGACCTAACTCACTAAATAATTCTAATATTGCCAATTTTTAAAATATCCTCAGATTCTAAATCTTGCCTTCACTTTAGCACTTAGTTTCATTCCAAGGTAACATTTCTTTCTATGTTGCATTGAGATCACAAAAATGAAAAACTCAGTAAGGTATTCAAGCTTGTATAAGGTATACAAGCTTGAAAGTAAGAATTAGAAGAGAATATCCAAACTTTTATAAGCAGCCAGAAACCAGTCCAAAGTGCAAAACTCTAGCACAGGCTACCATGGATACTGGAATTAGAAGAGCACCGAACTCCAGAAACTTCACCCACACACCTGTGGAATGGCAGAAACAACCAAAATTTCTGCAAATACATTTATGGCTGACATGAGAGACCTCTCACATGTGCAAACATTCTGGGGGTGCCTTTTAGGACTCCTCTGGACGTGAGTTTCTATTTGTAAGGAGTGGCATAAGGTAATTTCGTCCTTAACGCTATTAATAGCCAAAAAGCTATTACTGGAGGAACACTGGTGACAGCCATAATGCTGTCTAATCTAATTCCTTTATAAATTCTCAGCGCTTTCATCTACTGATAAAAAGAATTGCGTTGACAGCTTTTTTTTTTTTTTTTTTGGTAAATCGCCTCTAGCGTGATTGTTTTGCGTTCTCCTCTCCTCCGCTCGTTGTCTCCTCCCCCCGGCCGGCCCGACGGCACTCGGGACTTGTCTCGGTGCCGGTACCGCTGGCGCGGGGCGGGGAGATCGCGGTCCGGCCTCTCCCGGCGCCGGCGGCCGAAGTTTTATCGGCGGCAGCTGGGGCGGAGGGGCAGCGGCCGGGGGCAGCGGGTGGCCCGCGCGGCCGCAGCGCAGCCCCCGCCGTGGAGCCCCGTGGCGGCTGCGGGGCGCGGGGAGCGCGGCGCTGAGCGGCTCCGCGGGTGCGATGTCCTCGCTGGTGAAGGAGGACCTGGCGAAGAGGCTCTTCGGGCCCCGGCGGCAGAGGCTGCACGAGTTCATCGAGGTGGAGGGCGCGGGCGCCCAGCGCTATTACCTGTGCGCCGCAGGTACGGGGCAGCGCCGGGCGGGCCGGGCTCCGCGGGGGGACGCGGTGGGGAGCGGGGCCGGGCCGGAGCGGGGCAGCGCCTCGTCCCGCCGTGTCCCGCCGCTACCCGCACGGCACGGAGCCCGGCTCGCCGCTCCCGCAGCGCCGGAGCCCCCGGAACAGCGTTCTCTCCCGCTTGTGAGTCACACCGGCTCCAGGTTTGGCACCCGCGCGGGGACACATCCGCACATCTGCCCCGCAGCTGCGGGCAGCGCTCTGGCCGTGGCAGTGCCGTGAGCGCCCGAGCGCCTCTGAAAAGGGCAAGCCTTTACAATAGCTCTAGTCAGGTTTTCTACGTATTCTTTACTAGATTCTACAGATTCTTTCATAGATTCTTTCCAGATTCCGCAGATTTTTTCCTGCATTAACACTGCAGGGAACATTTGTTAATTTTGTGCACTATCCCTCGGCTTGGTCTAATGTCCCGCATAGTGTCCCTATTCCACTTTGAACAACAAATTAGACTTGTGGTTTAAATAAATACACATTGGAGTTAGTAATTAGCACAAACTTTGAGAAGAATAAGATTTCTGTAAGTGGTAATTGTCTGGTTACTTTAAAAATTTCTTTTAAAGTGAATCATCTGTTTCATAAAGGTTTCAGAAAAGCTGGTTTGCGTAGGGTTTTTAAAATTATTATTTCAAACCACTGAAAAATACTAAAAAGATAAATGTCATCTGTAAGTAGTCTGGTTGAAGTGGATGATTCCTTCAGTCTGTTTCCTCTTCAGGTTCCAAATACATATAATAGATAGAAATAATCTGTGTGCTTGAGACATAGATGGGGTTGGCATCCAGTATTCTATATTCATTATCCTTCTAAAAACCTGAAGTCCTTAGAACACATGAGCTGTTTTACTGATTATTGGAAACCCTGAGCCAGCTATGTTCCCTGTACTCCTTTAATTTTGGTAGAACAGGCTTTGTATGTTAGAACTATAAAAACAGTTTAAAGGAATTAATTCCTGCATATTATAGGGCTTCTAAACATACAGAAATACCAATCTCATTCACAGTTTATGAAACGATCTGTAGAAGTATGATTAGTTCCATGTGGAGTTCTGTAAGCAGTTCACTGTTGTGAAACTTCCGAAAAGGAGAATTAACATCATGCACCTTTAAAATCTTTCCTAAAAACGTCTTTTTCAGATAGTGGAGAACAAACCATTAAAAGAAAGCCTCTAATCAGATTTACTGATTGGAAGTCTCTAAAGACATAAAGGAAAACTCATGTAGAGTATTTAGAGTAGGATCTCTCCACTATCCAATATTAAACCCTCTTAATATATTCAGGCATGGTTGAGTAAGTGGTGAGTAGAGTGGAAATCTGATTCTGAAAGATGGGTTGCATCCAGCTGCCAGCAACTACTGTGTTCTGCTGTGATTCTGTGGGAGCAAAACACGTTATCTAAAATCTTATCCCTGCAATGCAACCTCTGTGTGTTTCTGCTGATTTCAAATCACCATTAAAAAAATCTGTCAAACTATAGTCAAAACTTCGGAAGTCTATGCCTTTGAAATGTGTGTTACAACAAAATCCTGGTGTGGGTAACTGAACAATCTTCTTTTGGTGCCATTTGGCCAACACTATTTCCTTTCCTTTTCACAACAGCAAATCCCAGTTCTTGCACGAAAGTGACAGTATCCTTTCACAAGACAGTTTATAAACCCTGGAAGAACATAGAGCTGAAATGCAACCCCATTCAGGGCTTTTCACAACCCAGTATTGGTATACCCAAGAAAGAATGGTGTGGATAACATTTTGTCCTACAGAGACACTGGAAAAGGTGTTTAGTCCATGAAAGGCTTTAAGAAATACTTTGTCTCTATGAAGGTATTGCCACAGCTGTGCCCTCCTCAAGCAAAGCTTTTAAGGCTTAATAGAGTGACATGGTAGGTCTGAGCTCATGCTCTCTATGAAAGAAAAAAAGGGCTTTTCACAACCCAGTATTGGTATACCCAAGAAAGAATGGTGTGGATAACATTTTGTCCTACAGAGACACTGGAAAAGGTGTTTAGTCCATGAAAGGCTTTAAGAAATACTTTGTCTCTCTCTTTGCCATAGCTGTGCCCACCTCAAGCAAAGCTTTTAGAGCTTAATAGAGTGACATGGTAGAGCTCTCTATGAAAAAAATTTTTCTTTGACTCTTTTGACTGAGTGCAAGATCAAGCAGTAGGTAAAATGCAGGAAAATGATTTTTCTTTCTTAACTGAAAATAGCACACCCAAGTTTCAGCACTGGGTTCACTATGCCTAACATCTGTGCTCTGTCCTTATGTCATAGGATTTCTGTTGTCGGAGGGGTGCAGCAGTGGCAGTCTGGGGATCTGGGGGCCCCTAGGGCATCCCTTTGTGGTTTTGAGAAGACTTGAGGTTTGGGCTTGCTTCCTTTAGTTTTAACTCTGAGGGACACAACATATTCCTTTACAAGCTAGCACACCAACGAACAAAATGGGTGAAACTGAAAGTATGAAGAGAACTTCCTAAGATAAATCTGCTAGATTTGCTTGCAAATGAAAACCAGTGTATGTTCTCCATGGAAGATAAAACAGTGGTGGTCTTTTGGTCAAAAATGATTGAGTAACTATGATTGATAGTACCAGGGGAAAATTATTTGTATTCCCCAGGCAGGGAAACTATAGGTTGAGAGAAATTATGATCAATTTATATATTTTCCACCGTTTTTCTTTGCAATGGAAAGAAGGAGTATCTCCAACATAAGTACTTTGTCGTTATTTAATAATCATTTTCTTATAAGCAGGTGAGAATAAGAGATGTTTTAACAGGAGTAAGGTAAAACTAATGAAGATTCAAAATGGGGTTTCAAAAATTCAGGCAGTATTTAGAAATAAAAGCATTTTGCTCCTGTGTTCCTAGCCTTGTGCTGTGAAGTTGAAATGCTCCTGCCAAATGTAGGTGACTTCTTGACCATAACTTGGGCTCCCAGATAGCTTGGGAATGTGGTCTGCCCTGCAGCCATCAGCAGCTGGATGTGCAGGAGATTGCTCATGCTCTGGTACTTTTCACACTTATAATGGTCTGTTACAGAAATCCAGTCTCCTACTCAGCACTCAAACTAATCAATTAATAATGGTAGTTATTGCAAAAAACTTCTTCATGCTCTTTTTTATCTCATTTCCTGCCTAAGTTGGGAAACAGTAATTTCTATAAATTTAGCACTGGACAACTGAAAGCTTTAAGAAAAAATTTCAATGTTGATTTCATTTACATACTGTATAGGGAAATAAGAGTTTTGCTTTAAAAAAGTAATGCCTTCATAAGAGAACTTCCTTCACAGAGTGGAAAGTATAGCAGAAGTCATGTAAATACAGAATCTTGGTAGAGGTTTTGCAATTTCCTAACTGCAGCACCCCAAAAATCTCCCTCTTGAACTAAGAAGGATAATGCAGACTCAGTGCCAGAATGAGGATTTCATTGCAGTGCTAGTGAGTTCACATGAAAGGCTTTTGAACAGGGGGGTAAGGTAAATCCTAAATCTACTAAAATCTGATAGGTTTCATAGACTGACAACATGGCACCTTCTTACTACCTGGGCAAAATAAAGCTATCCAAGTCCAGTGTAACCCAATACACCCCTGCCTGTGATGGTTTACCTTTGGGAAGTACTTGCATATCTAAACTTTTTTTTTTTTTTTCAGTGAATAAAAGTAAAGAAGTAGAAATATGTATGGTTAAACACTGGCGAGTGGACCGAGAGGAGAAATATGAAATAGTTGAAAAGTGGTTTTTGAAAGATCTGGAGATGATTGATGGAAAAGAAGCAGATGCAGTAAGTGTTACTTTCTGTATTATGTACATAGAGAACAATTTTCTTGTTTTGCAATTTGGGATACAGTAATTAAAATGCAATTAAAATGCATTATCTGAAAAATAAAATTAAGTTTCCAAGGAATTTTGGCATTATTGCATGTGAGAGGCTCCACGTCACATTTGCACTGTTGGAGAAGAGGAAGGTGAGATTTTTCTGTTAGTTTATTACAAAAGCCTTCATCTCTGGTTGAGACCTGAGGCAGAAGCTGGGTGTTTTTTAATTTGGTCATTGTGACTGCTAATAAAAGTTCTCCATCTGCAGCTTCCAGTGCAAACTGCAGTTAATGTAATAGATTTTAGAGTGTATTTGAAAACAAAATTTCATTAAATTTTTTTATGGACACTTCTTCTGAAGTGTTGTGCTAAAATATTCTTCAGGAATGATTCATCCTCTTACAGCTGGGATGATCAAAATCTGTCTCATTTTTGATTAAAGAAAAGCCTAATTGAACCTCAAACTCATGGGGTAATTAACAGTGCTATAAATATTCATATTAGGTATTCATATCCATAGAATTTAAAAGAATTTATCTGCTGCTAGGATTAATTGTGTCAAAGAGCCGGAAAGCATAAAGACATACAACTCAGGCAGGAAGGGCAATCAATATTCTTCTCTCCCACAGACATAGACAGTTATAGTCCAAGGCAGGTGCTTTTCATATACTGTGTTTTAGGCAACATAACAAATTGATTCAGTTCAAAACACGACTGTACATACCAATAAGTACAGTATACGCTTGAGAAAATGTAGAAGTTTTTACTCAGAAAAAATTCCCAATGACAAAGAATTTCAGCTGCTACTTTTTCAAGTTGTAAAAGAACATGTAAGACGAATAGCGGAAGTTTGTGAAGTCCTTTAGAGACCATCATACTGAGAAAAAGCTCTGTAGGTAGCTGGGCAGAGAACAACAGGTTGCAATTCTAACACTGTAATGTGTATAGTAATTTCATTCTCTCTCAATTTTTTTTAGGATAATCCATATTTTGATATGCATTTCCACAAAGTCTACAATATGGAAGCATATAGTTGTGCATCTAAATATACCTTTGCTCGAACACTAAACAAACTGAATGCCATGTACCTTAAGAAGGACTTCAAGGTTGTGAACTTTGATGACACCTACCTAAATGATGATTCAATCTGGTCATCCAGCAATAGAGATTTCTTAGTAGTTATGCGGGTTTGCTTCTACGCTTCCAACCTTTTGTGTCTCTCCCTCTGTCGTTTGTCCTAAAGATGTATTTTCTAACATTAAGGTGACTGGTTGACTTTCACTGACCAGCATTTCATAAACCATCTGATAAAAAAGTTTCTGGCTGATATGCAGTGTCTCCTTTTTAATTTTACATGTAAGTAAAAAGTGGAACATACTCTTTACATGAACAGTTGATAATTCATTTATACATATTAAGATGTCCTCATTCTAGCAAATATTTATACATACAAGAGACTGGAAAGTGCCAATAATTATCATGGTCAGTGGTGGTTGCTTACGTAAGCAGAGTTCAGTATTTGCTTATATGTTCATGGAGGTATAAATTATCTTTCATTAATAGCTTGAAATACTTTTGTAACGTTAAGAGCATTAACAGTTAGTTCATATCTTGGAAGTAGAAAAAAAAGCAATCAGTTGAGTTCTGTATGAGAATGATGAACATTTCCATTTCCAGATGTGTTGAAACACAGAACTCCATTAAAGAGAGCACAGCTACATCCCTGCAAGAATCCAGTTCTCATCCTGGTGAATTGGAGTACTGCATTCAGATACCATGGGACCAACTTTTCACCTATGCAGCTATATTATTTTTCCCTCAGAACATTTAGTATTCCCTTTGGCCTTCACATTATTTGTGATACTGTCTTAGAAAACAAATGTTTTGAAGCAGCATTGCTTTATTTGTCAGACCTTTCAGAACTTCTGTAATGTTAATATGTCCTTTCTTGCTTATGAACAGCTGTGGTTAGGGAACAGAAATTATCTCTAAACCAAAGGATAAGAAAATACTGTGTAAACAGTAGTTGTTGGTTACTAGAGTTACTTTATAGGTAAGTGATAGAGTTTTCAGAATAGAATGATGAGAATTATTTTCACCAGTTTTTAGCTAAGTGTAAGCATATTCAGTGCACTACTTAAAGGCACATTAGTACTTAGAGCTAAATTTACCATGGGATGGAGTCTTCTTGAGGAGTTTAGAACTCACAAAATGTTACAGCTGGACTTGTGATAGCAGTATACTACAGTTTTTAGCTAAGTGTAAGCATATTCAGTGCACTACTTAAAGGCATATTAGTTCTTAGAGCTAAATTTACCATGGGATGGAATCTTCTTGAGGAATTTAGAACAGCTCACAAAATGTAACAGCTGGACTTGTGATAGCAGTATACTGTGGCAGAAACAGAGGATAAGTGGCAGCTGTGTTGAGCAGAGGCTGAAAAGGAACAAGGTTAATGGTAAGAAGCATGGTCTTCCTGCCCAGTGTCTGTCAGCTGAGTGAGCTGGCTGTTCATCCCGTAGTAAATAAAAAAATGCCAACCCAAAGTAAGCTCCATTCAGAGAAGCTTCTGATCTGAATGTCCTGCAGGAGAAAATTAGTTTTTCCTTTGGCAGCCAAGAGAGTCCAGGAAGGCAGGCTGTGGACTGAAGTGGGTATGGAGCTGGAGCTGAGTGATATCAGCCCCCAGGAAATCAGAGGCTGGTTCATGTCCTCTCTCAGCACCGGCCATCTCTAACATGGGATAGCTGTGCAAGGATACTCTGCTGTACTGTGGCTTGGACTTTGTCTTCCATGTGAAAAGAAAACATTTGTGTAAATGTACTTTGGATTCAAAATTGATATATCATCAAGTAAGTGAGAATATATTTGAAAACCTGTAAAATGTACAGCTTTCTACTTTTTCAGTGTTGTCCTATTGTGTGTATATAGGAAAGCCCATGCCTTTGATTAGTTAATATTTGGATGTTAGATATTTATTCTAGGCATATATTGCAAATTACATTGGTTCTAACACAATCTTAGTAATTATTACTGTACAGTAAGACAGCTGTCAGGGCAGTTTATGTGGGTAACACAAATCCTCTGGCACTTGTAAGGACTTGGGTCTTAAATTTGCCACCTAAATACTCTTAGAGAGAAGGAATGTAATTTTAGTGATTGTTTGCACAATACAGTTGTTCTTTTGAGAATGTCTTTGGGATAATCCAGTGCAAGTAGGTGTGTTGTGAGATTTAATTATTAGCTACAAGAAGTATTTGCCCAACATCCAGGTTCCACAAAACCATCTTATATAGAAAGAATAATTCATGCTACTGCTATCTATGATACCTCATCTTGTTTGAATTGTGTATTGATTGTTGAGGTCACAATGTTTTCCACAATATTTACAAATTCTTTGCTTAATAGGCACAAGGAAATATTTTCTGGGTGGAAAAGCTTTCATCATTCATCTTGTAATTGTAATAAAAAACCTAGAACTCTAAACATGAGCACTTCAGAGCATTCTTTTGAAATAAAGTAAATGTATACTGAATTCTTGCCCAGTAATTGTCTGTGTCATTTTAGAAACTGATGATAGCTAAACAGTTACTATAACATTCAACCATATTTAATGGACTTTCATTGGTAGTTTATACATTTTTATTCTTGTATTAAATAAACATGTAATGGGCTATATTGGAAGACACAAATCTGCATTTTATGTGGAAGAATATGCCATTAAAATCTCTGGCATTTCTTCTGTCTGATAATCTAGTATTTCAGAGATTCTTAACTGAGCAGTCAGACTGAACAAAAGGAATGGAAAAAACCAGGGACATTGTCCATGTCAATTATTTCAGTTACTATCAAAAGGAAGAGTAAAGAGTACTTTAAAAGATCTTTGTGGACCTAATCTAGGCACTCCTTACTTTCACATAGTTCTCTGTAAGATGCCAGCTACCAAGACTCTGTAATTGCCTGACTGTGCTATGGGAAGTCTGAGGGACACTATCACTTTGTGGTGAGCATAGCACAGCTGCTCCACAGGACACAGAGAATGTGCTAAATTATGAATGGAAAAGACCCGACAGGCTAAATTGCCCATCTTTCAGTTAATGTGGAATTATTTCCTACATCACATTTCCTGACCTTAGATAAATGGAATGCAGTTTGAAATAAAGTATCTGGGGATTCATCTAGTTCTCCTGGAAGAACTCTCCAAAACTGACTAGGAAGAAATTTACAGGAGAAAGGATTAACACAAATGCATCTGTAGCATATAAAGGTTTCAACTATGTGATGGAATGATTACGTGAGATTGGGGATATAATGCAGATTTTCTTCAGAAGACAGGAGTACCTATTAGCCAAGTCTGTTCCAAAGAGAAGAAAATACATGGCAGCCTGAAAATGAAGATGAGCAATCATAAGCAAACAGAAATTTGTGCTCACATAACAGACAGAAAGGGAACAGAGGCTGTCATGGAAGACAGGTTTCTTTCTGTATATGTATATTTTTAAACACTTAAACCAACGTCAGAATTAAGAAGAAATTCGTGCTCACATAACAGACAGAAAGGGAACAGAGGCTGTCATGAAAGACAGGTGATTTCTTTCTGTATATATATATTTTAAACACTTAAACCAACATCAGAATTAAGCATACAGGGAAACCTATGACAATAGAATTTATTTAAATGTTATTTATTTACAGCAGAAATACTCCTCTCCTGTGAGTTTATTTTTCATGGTTAACTAATATTTTCTTGCATCCTAAATTAAGCAAATACGGATCAGTGCAGAATTTTAAAAAAAGTTTTGGAAGTGAAACAGAGCAGGGAGCATGGTCTGGACTGTGCCTTCTAGGTTATTTCTCATACTTCTCCTTGTTTTGGAGTCATACATACAGTAACATACATATACTAAGCTCTTTCAAAAACAAGCCTATATTGCTTTCCTTGCCATCTACCTATTGCCCAATGCTTTCAGTCACTTTCAGCATATAAATATTTTTCTAGTAAGGTGAGTGATTATATTATGTAATTTTTAATGTATATGTAATTTAAGAATTTTTTTATTACTTAAAGTCAGTATTGGAAGATCAAACACCCTTTTTAAAGAATATCTGTGGCAAGCTGAAGTAGGAGGGGAGAGGATGGCACTGGCACTATGCATCTTGATAGATGATCTCACGTCAGCTTTAATGTGTAAACCCATTTTAGCAGTAAAAAGTGCATTTTAGTGTGGTTTATTTTTTCTTTCAGCATAATTAACGCTAAAAGATAGGAAACTAGAGCATTCTGCCTAATAACAACAGCTTTATGAAACATTTTCCAATATTTTATGGAGGCCTTGTCCAATCTTTATAGAGCTAGACAGTTACATTTTGTGGCTGAATTGAGAAATTACCAAACTATATCTTCTATTTTAACCATGGCCCCCATGAATGATATATTATAGAATTATACAACATGTTGTTTTGTAAGTCAGAAAATAAAAGTAAATTCAGCAAGACTTAATTAGTCATGTTTAATCACAGAATGTTCTGGGAAGGGACATGCAAGGATTGTCAAATCCAGCTCTTAAATAAATTGCCCATATGGGGCTCAAACCTACAACGTTGGTGATATCAGCACCATGCTGTAATCAACTGAGCTCATCTCAATTAATGCTTTTGATCAAGTGGAAATATGATACAGGAAATACAGAAACACAGTTCTGCATGTTAGAAATCCATAGACTGGCAATGTAGAACAATTCCTTGGAAAGGATGTTTTCTCTTCTTTATTGTTCATGGCCTCAAAAATACATTTTATCAGCTACACACTAAAATTAATAAATCATATACAATTCAAGTAATCTGGAATGATTTCAGTCTGTCCTTAACTATGCACTCCATTACATTAGCAATGCTAAAAAACAGGGAAGTGTATTGATCATGTGGAGAACCTCTGCCACAGCAAAGGTAGTTCCAGTTTTCACAGAATTCATCAGTGACTACAAGTAGCTATAGCCAACTTGGACATCAGCTCTCATGGTTAGATGCCAAATCCTTAATCTAGTCCCGTCCTAATTTTCCCAAATGGGTTATCACTGACATCAAAGACTGTCAATTAATCCAGATTCTTCTGCCTAGGAGCAAAGCAATACTCTGAATGCTGTTCACAGATTATGAATATGAGCTGAATGTGCCCAGGTAGCCACAAAGGCCGACGGCATCCTGGCCTGTGTCAGCAGTGGTGTGGCCAGCAGGACCAGGGCTGGGATTGTCCCCTGTGCTCAGCACTGGTGAAGCCACACCGCCAGCACTGCGTTCAGTTTTGGGCCCCTCCCTTTCAAAGGGAAATTGAGGTGCTGGAGTGTGTCCAGTGAAGGGCAGCAAGGCTCATGGGTGCTCCAGGAAACACGTCCTGTGAGGAACAGCTGAGGGAGCTGGGTTTGTTGAGCTTGGAGAGGGCTCAGGAGGGACCTCACCCCCCTCTGCAGCTCCCTGAAAGGCGGCTCGAGTCTCTCCTGCTGCGCCTGCAGTGAGGGGACGAGAGGAGATGGCCTAAGGCTCAGACAGGGGAGATTCAGATTAGATACTGGGATTTATTTTTCACTCTTAGTGCTGTAAGGCACTGGAATGGGTTACTGGGGGTGGTGGAGTCACCATCCCTGGAGGTGGTCAAAAGGTGTCTGGATGTGGTACTGGGTGATAAGGTCTGATGGTTTAGGGGTTGCAGTGATTGTGCTGGGTGGATGGTTGGACTTGATGATCTCAGAGGTCTCTTCCAACCTTGCTGATTCTGTGAAGTGATGTTAGTCCTGATGCTGTGGCCAAATGGAATTACAGCATGCAGTCAGAGCTGGACATTGTAATTTGAAATTGACTGTCCGACGCTATAATGCACTGTATGCATCTTTCAGCACCAGCTTGACCTGCATTTCCTTTGTGGGCTCATTTGTCCCCTAACAGGCCTAAACCCCTCAGTGCCTCTGCCGTGACGTCACTGGAGAACGCTGACGTCACCTTTGGGGCGGCCGCTCTGCCGCGCTCCCGCCGCGCCCACTCCTCCCCGCCAGGGGGCGCTGCCGCCAGCCCGGCCCCAGCCGCGCTCCCCCGTCACGTGGGCGGAAGCCGCGGCGGGAGGAGCCGCGTCCCGGCCCGGCGCTTCCCGACCCGGCCCGGCGCTTCCCGACCCTGGCTCGGCGCTTCCCGGCTTGGCCCGGCGCCGCGGTGAGAGCCAGGCGGCCCCGGAACTCTCCGCCCCCTCCCCCGTCCAGGCGTGGGGCTGGCGCGGCGCTCCGCGGGCCGGCTCGGCCGTGGCCGTGCCGCCGGGCTCGGGGCCGCTTGTGCCGGGCTCGCAGGTGGGAGGCGGTGGAGCGGTGTCCGACGGGCCCTCGGGAGGCTGCCGCTGCCATAGGTATTCCTTCTGAGTTTTTTCTGTTAAATTGCTGTCTGTCGGTTGGTTTCCGGTGGTGCTGTGGTCGGGCTGCGCCCTGGTGTTGTGCTGCGAGCCGGTGGGGTGCGGGAGCGGCCTCTTTCCCTGCTCGCAGCCTGGGAGAGGCCGGGCGGTGCTGGTGCTGGGCAGCCTGGAGCGGTGCCGAGCCCCGTCGGGCCTGCCGCTCCCGTGGTGCGATGTCTGACGGGTTTCACGTAGCCTTGTCTGGAACATTGCAGGGAAAAACGCAGCAGTGTCTAAAGGGATTGATCTGAGTCTGGTGTGGCCTCTGCTTTCTTGAAGCTTTTTTTCTGAGGAAGGAGCTTTATTTCCAGCTCCTTAGGCTAAATTCTGTGTTTCTTTGAGACAGCAGGATTCAAGTGTGAAAAGCTTAATTTTGTGCGTGGTCCTGGCACACTGTGAAGGTTTTGGTGGCTGTGACTAAAGGGATGGAGTTTGTAACTCAGAAGTTGAACTCTGTGTGAGAGCTAGCCTCGGATCCTGGATTTATCATGCTTTGCTTTATGGGAAAGGTGTGTTGTGCCCAAGCTGGACAGCTTGTGTAGCACCGAAATGGGAGAGTTAGCAATTTGTAGCAGTTTGATCGTGATTTAGAGCAGAGAATAAAATTCTAAATAAGGAAGGAAAGAGGCATCTGAATCTGAAATGCAGCAGAATATCAGTATTTTGTGTTTTCATCTTATGCATCTGTTCAAGAGTAATAGGAATGGTGACCTGGTATAATTTGGAAAACAAAAGGTGGGCCCAGCATTTGATGAAGGAAAGAAAAGTTATTAGCAGCTGGGGAGATGTACACTGCCATAGGGTGTCATATAAACAGCAGCTCTGAGCTCTGTTGACAGTACTGTTTCCACTTTGGCATGATGGCCCTTCTTTTGACAAAGTTCTTAGTTAGTAATCTTCAAAATGGCTGTAGTGCCCAAGATTTTGTCTGTTCTTTGAGTTTGTCAGAGAAAGCAACTCTGGCATCTTCAAGAGAACAAGCCAACCTGAAATTCAACTCCATCTATTGTGTGAGCATCAAGCAGTGCAGCATGTTGTGTGTACTAATCGTGCTTTTAATGCACTGTGGAATTTTAAGGCACAGATAACATTGAAACTTCTGTATTTAAATAAAAAGACTGGAATGTGATGTCTAATGTGCTTCTCTGTTCAGTCTAGAGAAAATCTCTATGTAGTGTGAGGATCTGTTCTGAACCAAGTGAATATTGCTGATTCCTTAATTTTCTGGAGCTTAGTGGGGTTTTGGGTTTTGTTTTGTTTTGTTTGTTGTTTTTTTGGGCTTTTGTGGTTGAATTCTACAAGCTTGAGCATAGGATGGTGTTTTTTGCTTGGTTCCAGTTTCAACTTTATGTTAATGCCTAATTCTATGTTAATGGCTTACTACAAAGAAGCTTATTATACTCCATTACTTTAAGCTGAAGCATCATCCAGGTATTAATAAATGACAGTTTTCTAATTGAAATAAGTAAGTTTTTTATTTTATTTTTTCCTAAAGTGATCTGGTCTTCTACCCAAGTCATGCCTGTCTAGATTACAAGTCATTAAGTTATCTGTACAACTGAATTTTAAAATCTTGTGGTTACTGTAAGTACATGACTGGTTCTTTTTTTGTGTGCCTGTTAAATGTGCTTGAGTTTATTTTTACCTCCTAAAATCTTTCAGCTGAGAGAAAATGACTGCAATCAAGCACGCTTTGCAGAGGGATATTTTCACTCCCAATGATGAACGTTTATTGAGCATTGTGAACGTGTGCAAAGCAGGCAAAAAGAAGAGGAACTGCTTTTTGTGTGCCACAGGTACAGAGGAATACCACACTATTTCTTGTCTTCACCTTTGTTTTTTACTTGGTTTCATTTGTTGTAGCTTTATGTGCAATCCTTATTCTTGACTTGTGTAAAACAGATGCTTTCCATTCCTAATGGAGAAAATTAGTTATAGCTTGTACTTTCATTATGGCTTCTACTAAAAAAAGAAGCAAAGTCCTCTACTTTTATTCACAGATCTCATTGTAACTTGAAAGGAAGGAATCAAAAATTATTCTTTTGGAACTGGTGGGCTTTTGAAGCAGGCTTTATGTAGTGCTTAAAACAGGGTTTAGTAGTCATCTAAGCTGATAAGCCTAAATAAAATGCTGTAAAGAATATTGGTTAGAGTTTAAGGAAAGGCACAGTGACTGAATTGAGTTCTAATGTTCTTTTAAGTGTATGTTTATTATATTTTATCTCATAAAAAATCAGGTGCTTTGGGTTGATCTGTCAAGAAATTTGCTTGCTATAATATTTTTTTGACTGAAATATGTCTGAAAATGTTTTTATTCTGACTGTTCTCTCCAGTTATGTGTGTCCTTTGTCAGTTACATGGTCGTGGTCCAAGATCTGCTGTATAAAAGAAATAGCTGAACATTGGGGTCATTACCCCATGAGCTGTATAGAGATGTATACCTGTTTGGTTGAAATTTAAACTGAGCTGTGGTTATTGTGGATGAAAATGTTTCAAAATGTTTCTTTTCATCAGATAAATAGTACGAAATCTCCCCCACAGATAAGTTGTTTGAGAAGTTGAAGTACAGCAGAAGATGTGAAAGTAGCATGTGTGTTTTGAAATTACTCTCTTACTTCATTTAATAGTGACAACGGAACGACCGGTGCAAGTAAACGTGGTAAAAGTGAAAAAATCTGACAAGGGAGATTTTTACAAAAGGCAGACTGCATGGGCACTTCGAGACCTTGCTGTTGTTGATGCCAAAGATGCTGTTAAAGTATGTGTCACTTTTTTGGTTAGTCCTCTGCTCACAACATCCTCTTCATTGCAAGTTAGACCTAACTTCCTTGTTACTGGCTGCTTTAAAAATTAGATTGATAACAGATGATAGATTTTTCTGCTGCCTGTGCCTGTTTTCTTTCAGCCTTTGCAAGAATATAACCCTAGCAAATTGAGTAACAGTAGTCTAGATATGCTTGAATAGCAGTAGTCTCAGTATCTGCCCTGTTAGTTGTAGTGATCTCTCAGTGACCGTAGATAGCATCTGCTAAGGACCAGTAGTACTTTTTTGTTTTAAGTCTTATGTAAATTTTTTCACCCAAGCTTAATTTCCAGTAAGAGAATTTATGACTGTTCTACTAATGACAGTAATAAATTTGTCAAAATATCCAAAATGTTCTGCTACATGTAATGTTTTTTTGCTGGGACACTTAGAACATTCTTAATGAGCAGTATATAAGCTTGAGGGTGAGCTGGAAGCATACAGTCCTGATATGGTGGACTTTTCCCCAGAACACCAGGAGCAATTTATTTTTGCCCTCTTAAATTAATTTGTTGTCATAAACTTCATGAAAAATCTTACATATCTCTGTATTGTGTTAGTTTTGTCTTAGCTGCCTTGACAAAATACTGCTGTCAGAGCATGGATTCTGGATTTTCACTATCACTATTTTAGCACCTTTATTAAGGTGCATGAGGGCCCTAAAGTTGCTGTACAAGCTTAAGGTTGGCATCTGTGTAATTTAATTTTTATCTCCATTATTAAATGTGTGGACATTCTCTGCTACTTAGAGAATCATTTGACTGTGAAGCATGTAACATATTTCATCTTTTGCAGGAGAGTCCTGAATTTGACTTGCATTTTGACAAGGTGTACAAATGGGTTGCAAGCAGCACAGTGGAAAAGAACACCTTCATTTCATGTATCTGGAAGCTTAATCAGAGATACCTTAGAAAGAAAATTGACTTTATTAATGTTAGTTCACAGCTGTTGGAAGGTAAAATTCTACAATTATATTTGAAGTATAAAGTTTAGTAATTACTGATTTAAAACAGATATACTAAAAAAATACTCTTTTTGGGTATTCTTATTTCTTTGCAACTTTATGTTGTCTAAGTCTTCAGATAAGCAAGATGACTATATACCAGATTTTCTTGTTAGAAAACTGAGAACCAAGACAAAATACTTCATTGATGAAGTTCTAAATATTGATAAGCTTTCTTTATTTTTAAGACATTCTGTTTCTTGAACAAAATAAAATCTACCTCCAAGAACTGGTAGGTCTAAATGTGTAACAAGTCTGCTTTTGTTCTCATTTACATTTCCCCTGAATTAGAAAATTGCTTTAAAAAGTGAGCATCCGTAGCATTCTGGAAGGTAAGGGGGTTTTATATGAAGGTAAGGGGTTTTTCTAGTTCATTGACTGTGAGGCATGTGCTAAATTCTGCTTGACTTCATTACAATTTATGTGACTAGTTGGTGGCTAGGATAGCTTTGTATCTTGTTTGCTTATCCTGTAGTAAATATTTTATGGCCACATTATCTTTCAATAGTTAACATTTTATGGTAAAGCTTAGCAAGGAGGAGTATATCACATGGAGTCTGTCAGAAGTGGTGATACTACTGGTATTAAATACTAGACTGGTGTGTGCAGAAAACTTTGAATTAAAAATGTGGAACATTTCTGTATTTTGGTGTTGACCAGAATTCGTTTTAAACCAACATCTAACAGTTCAAGTTTGTGCAATAATAAAACAGTCAAACTTACTGCCACTTAAATGTAAACACACTGTTCGTGCTTTGTCTAGCTAACATTCTCTGCTTCCTTTCCTCTGCTTTTCCATACCTTTTAATTCTTCAGAACTTCCTAAAGTTGCAGAAGGTGCGTAACACCTTTTTCCTTTATTTTGCATTGTAAGCAATTTTCTTAAATAATATGCCTTCTGTTTGTTTGGTTGTTGGTTAGCTTATCAAGTTGCTAGAGATAAGAGAGATGTTTCAAATGTCCCAAACACTTTCTGGCTGGACTGTGTTAATATTCATTTGTCAGCCTTTGAGCGGCTTGTTAAATTCATTAAGCACTGTTGTGAGAAATCATAGGTAGTGAAACCATTGTTTATTTGATTTTCACTTAACTCAGTACTGATTTTCCTGCTGTGAAACTCATCTCGAGCATCAAGATAACTTTTATTTAATCAGCTTTGGTATGTTTCTCTTATGCTCTGTCAACCAAAAGAGAGAATCTAACTTATACTGATTTTCAACTAACAAATTGAGTGTCATTCTGTAATATATTCTAATGCTGATTACCAGTGTAAAACGTGAATAAACTGAGACTAAGTTTTTTCCTTGGATTAAAGGAAGGTGGATATTTATATTTTGCTTATGTTACACAATATGGGAAACATCACTGTTGGGAATCAGTTCTGGAAATTGTAATGAAGCGTGTGGAAGACTGAGGCTTGAAAAATGTGTTCATAGGCAGCAGGTGCTTTTTAGGAGAGTTGTTTAATGGACTGATTTACTTACTGGTAGTTAAACATACTTAAGTACTCTTAAAATACTTGTGACTTTCTGGACTTGATAACGTGTTTTATTTTCCTTCTCTGCCTAAGAATCTGTGCCAAGTGGGGAGAATCAAAGTGTAGCAGGAGGTGATGAAGAAGCTGTGGATGAATACCAGGAGTTAAATGCAAGAGAGGAACAGGATATTGAAATAATGATGGAAGGGTGTGAATACGCTATTGCTAATGCTGAAGCCTTTGCAGAGAAGTTGTCAAGAGAGCTGCAAGTGCTGGATGGGGTAAGCATTCCTGCTGATGTACAGTGTGCCAGCACGTTGAACTGTTCTCTGATGCTGACCAAATAGCATTCTCTGTAAAGGTAGCTAACATGACCTGTCACCTACTGAAATGTGGATGTATTTTAGACAACCCAACCAATAGAGGTCACTTGGAAAACTTAGGAGATGCAGGGGGTACAGACTTGAGGGAACCATCAACAACCTCCTCAAACTGTCAAGTTGTGTGTTTCTTGTGTATTTTGAAAGTGGCTGCTGTCATGGTGATGGCTGATCTTGCAACAGAAAACCTGACCCTATCACCTATGCTCTCTCTTTTTTTTTTTTTTTTTTTTTTTTAACTAATAAATGTCCTGGTATAGTAGGGATTACTGTTTGGCTTTTTGTTTTTCTGCAGACCAATACTTCAGCTCCAAGAACTTGAGCAAAGTTTTGGCTTTATATCTTATCTTTTTGAAACAAGGAAGTGTCACAGATTGAGGAATTTCTGTATTCAATAACATTATGGCTTATATTATTTTGTTTTGTTGATTTTTTCAAGAGTTTTGGAAGCTATTTGACAATGATAGAGGGAGAAGGAGGCATCAGAATGCTTTTGAGATATAAAAAATGTCTTCTAAAGTGTGACTTTATTTTCTTTACAGGCAAATATTCAGTCCATTATGGCCTCAGAGAAACAGGTGAATATCTTGATGAAATTGTTGGATGAAGCTCTAAAGGAAGTTGATCAAATTGAACTAAAGCTGAGCAGTTATGAAGAAATGCTTCAGAGTGTAAAGGAGCAAATGGATCAAATTTCAGAAAGCAACCACCTAATTCATCTCAGCAACACAAATAATGTTAAACTACTGTCAGAGATAGAGTTCTTAGTGGTAAGCATTTTTGTTATGTTTACTATGGTTTTTCATGTCAGGTATAACATTCTTTTAGGTTACTACCCTCTTTAGCATGAGGTTCCTTTAAAATAATGAGCTTATTTTTGTATTTCATTGTTACACTATCTTCAGTAAGTTATAATGACAAAATTGTACTTATCCTTCTTGGTTCACTAGCATAGCAAAATAATTTCCTTTCAGCTTATGGACAATACTATCCATTATTTTGTAGAATCACATGGATCTGGCTAAGGGCCATATCAAGGCCCTTCAGGAGGGAGATCTGACATCTTCTCGAGGCATTGAGGCCTGCACTAATGCAGCAGATGCCCTTCTGCAGTGTATGAATGTAGCTCTTCGTCCAGGTAACATTTTTGTTAGGCTACTGTCTAGCAAGCAAAATTTATTATGGTAGTGCCTTGCCAACTTGTCTCAGATTTTGTTCTGTTGATTGAAGGAATTGTGACCTCTGGTCCTCTTGGTTCCCTATACAATATATTACTCTGTGTTTTGTACACTCTGAAGTCCTTTTTGTTTGTAGGACATGATATGCTGCATGCAGTGAAGCAGCAGCAGCAGCGGTTCAGTGACCTGCGTGAGCAGTTTGCACGGAGACTCGCCAGTCATTTGAACAGCGTGTTTGTTCAGCAGGTATTGTTTCTTACTATTGAATATGAAATTTTTGGTCACAAACTTTTCTGGAGAAGGAAAACAATCTATCTAAAATTGGACATATTCTTTGCTGTAATCAGTAAATGCTAGAAGGTCTTCAGGCAGAGATATTGCTAAGCATACTAAACAATAACTGCCTGCAGGAATCTCTTATGTTAAAAAAAGCCCAAACATCTCTTTTTAAAAACCCCCAAAACCTCGAATTGATGAAACAAAACCACTACAGCTTTCCATCAGAATGAAATGCATTATGTTGCTATATAAGGATTTATTTTAATTGTAGAGCTTGATTACTGAGGAGAAAAAGCAGTGACCTTTTCTAAGGATATTAGTGGCTGAAAACATAGAAGGTCTTGCTGTCTGAACCTCAAAGACCACAAAAAAAACCCCAAACCAAAACCAAACATACAAAATAAAATGTCTGAACCTTGGTTTTGTTTCTTAACTTGAATTATTCATAAAACACTGGCCTGACACTTGTTTCCTAAAGTCTGGGTGGTTTTTTTAGCCTCAGGTTTTTAATTTGTGTTTTTTATCTTCAATCAGTTTACTCAGACCTTCCTTCAGCTATATAACAGGTCTTCCTATCATTCAGTTCCAGTGAGTACAGTGAGTTTGATGCAAGATTTTCTAACCAACTTTTTTCCTGAGCTTGAAATGATCTAACTAGCAGCTGCATTTTTGACTTTGCAAAAAGAAATTTGTCCTTACTGATTGCAGAGCGTCAGACTTACATTCCTTTTCACTTCTATTATTTTTGTCAGCCCTTAAGCTTTGTTCATCTGTTTATGAGCTAACATTCCTCTGATCTCATTCCCAAAAGTTTCTGAGAGACAGATTGACATGCATGGAGGAAAAATATTTTCAGGAAATAGTAATAAATGTACAACAGTACAGGTATTGAAAATGTGTGAAATTGCAGTATTTGTAAATAAAAAATAGTAATTCTGGTTTTATACATAATAGCTCAATAAAAGTTTTACAGTTCTAAATTTTATGTATTAGATTGTGTGAAGAAAATGGAATAGAGTAACACTGGATAACTGTATAGAAAATTGCAGCCAGAGCCTGGCTTTTTAGGGCAAAGATAACTACTTTCTACGTTTTCTTCACGTTGCAGAAGAATTCCAGCTCCCCAACATAATATTTTTTGCCTTTAGCTTCTGTTCTTAAGAAGGTGTTTTTCCTCTGTCAGTTTCTATGTTTTGAAAACCTGGCTGTAGACCATGTGTCCCAGCCCTTAAATGAGCAAGTAGAAATTATGTTGTGCAAGTCCTGTGTAAATGCATCCACAAAGTTTGAATATTGGACTTGTGTATGGAAGTGGCTGTTTAACAGAATGTCTTTCTGATATTCTCTTCTGAACACTTTATTTTTTTTAAAAATGGCAAGAGATTATTATTACAGTGTAATGTTATGTGTATTATATGAAATTATTATTCTTAAGACACTTTTCAGTGCTGTTGAGAATGCTATTACCAATTGGCAATTTACTTTTTAAAAATTCTGATACCAGTAGTGGCCTCACATTGTTTTTCATACAAACTTGCCCTCTGAAAGTTTTGGCTTGCTGTTAGCTGAGAGGTTTTATTCAACAGATAAAAAATTTTGACTTTGCTGTTAAGTTTAAGCAGGAAGAATTCATTAACTGCAAGAGAAGAGACTCTGCAAAGCTTTTTCATTGCTGTAAAAGAGGAAAAAAAGAGTTTGTACTTTATTTTGAGATACAGATTCAAGTGCTGGAAGTATAATAGGTTTTTGTGTAATCTTACTAAAATGAGCTTTTTTTTGTTAGTTTGAGGAATATAGCAATTTCTTAGTCTGATGTTATTGAAAACGTCAACTCCAATACTTTGTTACCTTTAACATCTGAAGAGTTGCATTATTTGTTTAGAATGTTTCTAAAAAAGTAATTTAAAACACTCCAGAAAATAAGATAAAGATAAAGAATTCTAAATTAAAAAGACAAATGAAAACATGATAATGTCTAGGAAGCTGTGAATATAAGCAAGACATTCTGATTTGGAAGTCATTAGAAGGAAAACATAGTTCCATTGACATTTGAGCCTAAATATGTTTCCTTGAAAGTATGAAATTGCTCTTTATTTTTTGAAAAGCAAAATAATCAATGCTTGATTCAAACTATGGTTGTAAGATACTAAAGTGCTTCATCTCCTTTATATTAAAAGGAGAATAAATATTAATAATTTTAAACAGAAATGCAACTTCAGATTGCCATTTGCTGCAGTATTAAAAACTGTTTACTAACACTTAATGTAGTTGCCTTTTTTGTGTAATACTAATAATTAATTAACCTATTACTTTAAAGATTTTTTAACAACCAGGTTCAACACTCAATTTAAAGGCAACTCCAGGCTTTCTGCCTTTGAAATAAGAAGTAGGTTGAAACTTTGAAATGATAAAATAGTTGAATGACAAATTCATGGTGTCATTTAGTAATGGTGTAAATTTCTGTGTAATGAGAGACAGCCCCTTAATGAGATGGGAATGGTACCTCTTGAAGCTCTGTACTGTTTTAGAGCAGTCTTGAACAGGACATAATTTACTGCAACCAGAATGATTAGTCCTGTGGAAAAGTTGGCCTGGAGAGAGCAATTTACCTTGTCAGGGAATTTGTCATCTAGCTTTATGAAGAATGCAACTACTAACCAGAGAAGTTGTGTGTAATAAAGGGACATGAATAAAAATTGTTCTGTGAAAGAAGAAATAAAAATTTGGATAGCTGAGTATTTCCTAGCAGTAATATGAATGAGCATTTGGACTGATGTAGTTGATGAAAACTGTGACAGCCACCAGGTAAATTATGTTAAAATATAATGAACTTGAACATTAAAAATGCATGGTGTAGGAATGTGACAAATGAGGGGTTAGAGGGAGTTTCTCTATTTTATTTTTCAGAGAAGCATAAAAAAAAATAGTTGAAAAGTTTTCCTACACGTATCTCCAAAAGTATGCCCACAGTATCGAGTATGACCTCAGTAATCACAAAGAGCAGCTGTGTTGCTGATGCTGGCTGGATTCCAATTCCAAATTATATGTTCCTATAATTGCACTAGCTTTTTGTTGAAGTCAGACTACAGGATTGTTTTTAAAAACGAAATTTATAGTGTTATCCTTCCCCATTTTCTGTGTGCATAAATTAATGGAGTTGGCCGGGACTTGTTTCTTTGAGTCTATTTGTATGTCAGATTATGTAGTTAAAAGAGCAGGGCTCAGAATAAGTTCATGCTCGTGTTGGATACAGAAATGTACTGAGAGAGGTTGCAAAGAGTCTGGTCTAGTGAAGATGTCCCTGCCCATGGCAGGGGAGCTAGAGCTAGATGGTCTTTAAGATCCCTTCCAACTCAAACCATTCTATGATTGCTATGTAGTAGTTCAGCTTTATCCAGAAGCTGGCAGTGTTCATGTTGCATTACTTAGTAAAAGTTGGTATTTTACAAATTAAATCTTAGATTTTTTTTTAAACAAGTCTGTGAATGTATTGTGGAAGAGCTTTCTCTGACAAGAGGCTTGGACTGATTAGTATCCAGTACAACAGAAAAGGGGTAGGACAAAGTTGCTTTAGTTTTGATCCAAACTGGCTTCTGTTCCAACTTAGAAACAGGCAAGGCAGTTTTTAAATGGTATAGCTTATTCTGCTGACTTATTGTGTCCAAGATGGAACTGTCAGGAATGCTTCCTCTCTCAGGGATGGACATTGACTGACCTGTATAAAGCACCTGCGTGTGATGCAGGAATTGGAGACCAATTAGTACAATCTTTGTGTGCTTCCATGGCACAAACTGTAAGTTCTGTTGCTGTATTTACAGCAAGCCCAGTAAAATAAGACTTTACAGAAAATATTGAAGCCATTTGGAAATTAATTTAATAAATTATCCTCCATTATTTTACCCCAGGGATAGTGGCTGTGTGTTCGGCTGTGTGGCTGCACAGAGGTGTTACCTTGCTTGCTCTTCCTGAATTACTCAGGAAGCTTGTTCAAGCAAGTGAAAGCTTAAAAAGCTAAATCATGTGTTATTCTAGCAATATGATGGGATCTTTGTGTAAAGGAGGAGCATCAAATTAGTAGCTTTTGTTAAATGGATTGGTTAATGCTGCTGGCTGTAAACTTTTTAGTAAACGTTCACTGACGGTGTGTTGTGTGGGTCTGTTTGTGTGGAGGGAGAGGGATTGTGTGTGCACGGATGTTTTTAAGATTTGATCAAGGAAGCCTTGGCCAAAGTGGACTAAAGTATGTTGAATTGGAGCAGGCTATCAGAGGAGAGGTCTAAAGCTCATCATTAGCACCCCATTAACTGGGGACTTGAAAATTGTATATGGGAAAAATGTCTTTAAACAGAAGCAGGAATTTTCTTTCTTTTTAGAGGAATAATGTGATGTTCCTGAAAAGTTTTAAGAGATAAATTGAACGCTTGTCATTAAATTTTCATTCAGGTGTACATTGCATTCTTTTACAGAAAGTGCTAAAGTGACTCACCCTGAAGGCAAAAAGGCTTAAAATGAACAAGCTTATTAAGATGCACTACCTGCCTTGGCTCTAATAACTTGGTGTCTGTATTATGTTAGGTGTCTTTTTCAGCCTGCATCTCTAGACCTTGCTTCTATGCAAGGTATTTTGAGGCCTTTCTGTTTGTCTGAATGAGATGCTTCATATTAAATTTTCCAGGAAAGTTCTAAGGCATCTGTGTAGTGCATCCACATTTACTTTAATACTTTTTCTTATCAAGGGTCACGATCAGAGTTCCACTCTTGCCCAGCACTCTGCTGAATTGACATTACCCAATCATCATCCATTTCACAGAGATTTACTTCGATATGCTAAACTGATGGAGTGGCTCAAGAACACAGATTATGGAAAATATGAAGGGCTAACAAAGGTATGTGAAGTGATCAAATGATGCTAGAGAATGTACATTATAGACTGGGCTTGAGAGTAAAAAGAATTGCCTGTGTGTATGTACATGTCATTTTAATATTGCTGTATATTAAGTATAACTCACTGCTCCTCTTTTTTTTTATTCCTTTTTAGAATAGGAAACTTCATTTTTTACTATTTGTGTTCTCCTACTCTGTTGTTTTTTTCCTCAAACAGTCTGTGCTGAGGTATCACAAGATATTTTTCTTAATATTTTTGTAAAACAAATTTGCCATTATACAGCCTAGTAAGAAGAAAATAATTAAGCTAATTTCAAATTGGTGTGCTTATTACCTGTGTAACATCTCTATTTCAACAGACCTTCATTTCACTTGGAAGTGTCAAAAACTTTGGAGGACTCTTGTAGAGTAGATTAAATAGAAATGTTTTTCTCTTGTATGCATGTAACTTTTAACTACCTTGTTTAAAACTAACACAGAGTAAAAAAATTACTACAGAAGTATAGAATACATTCAGGTAGAAGTCAAGGAAAAGTTAGTCCTTACAAAAAACAAGTATTTTTTAAATTAAAATTCTGTCATTCTTAAATGGAAGATTTAAATTGGACTTTGAAAATAGCTTTCAAATAGTTATTCATTTGCCTTCAGTGTAAAGCAGATAGTGAATGGTTGGCATCTTTGTGATCTTTTAATAAAAATGTGAGCATTACATATTTATGTGTGCTTTTGGGGATACAGTAAGAGTCTGATAGAAGAGGGAGAATGGTGCTGAATTCTCTCTTTTCTACCCTTGAAATGAATTCTGTGATGCTCTACCACCAGTAATCCTATCTGTATGTACTGCATTGTGTATTCTTCCTTATGAAGGAAAAGTGGAAGTTTCTGATGAATGCTCAGTGAACTCACTGAGAAAATGAATATAAGCTGTTCAAATATCACAAATATATTTTTGTGCATGCTGCATTAATATATATAGTTATGTAGTCCAAACCAGTTTGTTATTTAGTAGGACTTGAAAATGCACAGGTTTTAAGTTATTTACCTATAATAGAAGAAAAGTCAGTATGAATACCTGTTAACTAAATTTTAATTTTTCTTTTAAGAATTATATGGATTATTTATCACGACTTTATGAAAGGGAAATAAAAGATTTCTTTGAAGTTGCCAAGATCAAGATGACAGGCACAACCAGAGAAGGAAAAAAGTTTGGTAAGCTTCCAGAAGGCACATATCTTGCTTTGAATCTTACTATTTGCATATAAAACACTCATGGCACCTAGGGCTAATTTTGTAATGATGTAAAATTCTTTACTTTTGAAAAGATGGAAGACATTGGATGAAAAATATGATTGATAAAACTTCTGACTTCCACAATGCCAAAATAGCACAACTGCAATCTTGTGAAATTGGTCAAAATAAAAGTATAAGATACAGTATTTCTCTCAGTTTTCAAATCTACACTCACCTTTTATTACTTGAATTATCCCACTTTATTACCTGAACAAATTTGAAAAATCAACTCTTGTAATTCAAGGGAGTTTGGAGAGCATTGCTTTGTATTCCTTCTGCTGTTATTTCTGCTTTTGATAAATCTTAGGTGGAATTTAAGAAGCTAGTTTTAATGCTAATCTTGCCTAGTAAAACTTGCATATTTTAATCTGTTTTTTTTCATGGGGATTTACCTATATAGCCTGAGTGTAGAAATCATAATTTGTTAATGTGTAAGTATTTATATTTAAGGGATTATTCCTGCTTGGATTAGTCTAGTGTGAATATGGAAGTAAAGCTTAAAAAAATTATCTGGATACTTAAAGAGCAACAGTGCTACAGGTGCATTTATGTATTGTCAGTTCTGTATTTTAAGGTGCAGTGTTTCAAAGCTTCTTTGAAATATTTATATTTGCCATGGTTAACCAGTTTGCAAATTCTGAATTCCAAAATTATGTGCAGCTGTAAGTAGTAAGTTCTGTCAGCCTCTTTTGGGTCCTGAATTTGTGTTTTGAAGTTTGATGGTAGAAACTAGAAAAATATAATGAAAGGAAGAAAGCAGGAAGGTAGTAAGGCTTGTTTGAGAGATGGAGAACTGGAAAGATAAGTCTTGGCAAGCTGTTGGACATGGAAAGCAGAGATGTAAGATGTCTTTGTCAGAACATTTGAATTCATAAATCTTGAAAAGCAATCTTACTGTGAGAAAAAAAATACCTTTAGTCTAATACAAATTGATTTCTGAAACATTCTAAACACTTTGTCTTGACACTTGTTTTGTCATTTGTACTTGTGAAGAGACAGCTTTTGTAGCAGTTCCCTAACTTGTGTTACTGTTATGGAGCAATCAGGCATTTTGGAGAAAGAGATTCTTCAAGTCACCAGAGTAAAAGCTGCACCTTGAGAAGACTTCTGTCATGTATTTGTGCAAATTTATTTATGTCGCAACGCCTCATAAGGGTGTGTAATTTCAAAGGCTTCTGTGTTCATTGTAGTGATTGTACTACTAATTGCACATTTATTCAAAACACATCACTTCTTAATAGTAAACTTGTTTAAGGAGTAGTGTAGGTGCATAATGCTCCAGTTGTACTCAAATACTAAAGACTACCTGTTTCCAAGTTGTGTTGGTGTGTGTTCTTGCCTTTTTTTTGTGCTTTGGGAATAGCACTGCTATTTGAATGCCTCAAATGCAGAGGGGATGCTGGGACAATTCTGGCATTCTGTGCTAGTGCAAGGTTCTTTGTCTGCATTTTTATGGCAAAAAAAACAGCCTGGGTCATGAGCATTCACACTCGTCTTAAGTAGTCCTTTTTTTCTTTTCTTTTTTTTCTTTTCTGATGAAGCCAAGACTTTGATACTTAAATACCATAAAGTCAGTGTTGGAAAGACTGCTACTATTGCCATATGATGTAGCTTGTCAAAAGCCACTAAGGCTCCCCTGATTGTCCAGGGCTTGATCTTTGTAGTTCTTCACATTTTGTAATAAGTCCCATGTGTTTAGAAACTGAATACCACAAAGAAGTGGGACCAATGCATAACAGTTGGATATGCCAAATATATCATGCCTAAACATTTTTTATTCAAAATCAGCCAAAACACCCAAGATTTAAAAACTAGGGTGGAATTAAATTTGAATTTGATGTTACAATTATCAGTAGTGTTGCCTACTTGAGAACATCTGGTATTTAAGACATGTTTGTGGCATTTAGAAATATATACTCATTCTATTACAGTAGGTTCTGCTTGCCTGCTCCATTTTGGGGGGCTTGTAGCATCCATCCTCATCAAGATCTCTTTAAAACCACATATTGCTTTTAGTGTATGTATGCAAATGCCTTTCACTCTAGGGATTCTATCTTTTCTATAAACACTCATTTACTTTAAATTTCATATTGAAGTCCACTTGAGGAGACTTCAATTCTGAAAAGAGTTAGGAAAAAAATAAAAAACTCTTTGTAAATTTTTTTACTATATGTTTATTATTTTTATCCTCTCCAAATTTGCAGTCATCTGTTTTTGTGCAGCATGAATGCAAAAGATGCAATCTCTATGTAAATATCCTGATTTGCAACAACTAAGAAAAGGTTAGCCAGTCTTACTGTCAAATATGAATTATTTTGCAGTAATTGTGTGTGTGTTTTAAACTGAAAAGGTGGATGATATCTCTGACTCAGTAAGAAAATTCCATAAGTACATTTTAATTTCTTCATGTCTGTTGTTGATATGATTTATCATGGAAACTGAGTCTGACAAATAATTTAATGGACTTCTCAATTTGGGACAACTTAAATACATGTTACCAAAAGTGTTCTTCGAACATACTGTATAAGAAAAATCAAATTTTAATACCTAGAAACTTAGTCTATTTTCTATGTAGTTTAGATCCTGAATTTCTAGAATAGTACCTCTCCAACTAAATGTGTTTGCAATGTAGTTACTTGCTGCTTATAGTTCTCTGCATGTTTCTTTCCAGTTAGAGCTTAACTTGCATCTTGTGCATGGTTTGTGCAAACTGCATTTTAACTTGTCTTTGTCTTTGATGCTTGCAACCTAATCCATCCCAGCTACACTGCCTCGAAAAGAAAGTGCTGTCAAACAGGAAACTGAGAGTGAGTATAACTAGTTGCATTAGTTGGTGTTGTCAATGCATGTGTGTTGATGTTACAATGTAGTGCTGCATCAGGGAGAATCTACCTCACACTGAAGCCCTCTGTTCAGAATGAAATAAACGCGAGCAGAACCATTGGGCTGGCAAAGCAAAAAGGAAGCACAGCTCTAAGTTCCAACATAGAGTTTAAGATTTGCACATACAGACAATATCTTTTGTTTTTCCCATGCTGCTAGTTGATAGTAAAATGTTTGTGCCTGAGAGCTTGTCATAGTTTTCCATTCCTCCAGGAGGTTGAAGTGACAATTTAGATTAGATCTGTAGAATTTGTCTTGTGTCTTTAGACTAGATACCAACACAGCAGTTAAGTGGAGCTTTCAGGATTGCTTTTAAGTTTCTTTGTGGCTTAGATGTGAGAAGTTTACTTGGAGATCAAATAATGATAATTTTTTGGTCTTTTTTGTTATTAGCTTTCTCTGTCCTGGTCCAACATTTCTGAAAAATTTTGGGAAAAAAGAAATAACAAGTAAATACATGGTCCTAGGAGAAGGCCCAGAAATATAATGAAGAAATGATTGAATGTTAATTATGATCAAAAGGAGGGAGGAGCATTAGCAGCAGAGTTACTATGGGGTTGTAGATCCAGCAAAATAGCTGGAACAAACTGTAGTTAAAAGGATGTTAACAGCAGAAAAATCAAGTTCAAGATGAAAAAGTGCCTGTGTGTATATAAAAAGTATTAATTTTTTTCCTTCCTGTGGTTCAGTTCTTCTGCTTGTGGCAGCCTTTGCCCAAAATACACCCACAAATGTGATAACTGGTGTTAGCTTTCAAGTCTTCAATCCCTGTGTTACTGTATTTTAGAGTTTTGTTCCTTTTATACCTTTTCGCCATACTTTACAATGAGAATTTAAATTGTACTTTGAAAATTACTGAAGAATCTAAGCTATCTTATAATGAGGAAAGAATACATTTACAGCAAAAGCATTTATAGCTTAGACAAAAGTTGTTTGGTTTTAATGTAGGACTGCTAGCAACTCTTGACCTCATATGTTCTGTAACAAAACCTATTCTTCAGTATTTTATTCTGTCTTCACTTTCCTCCTTCATAGTGTCTTTATTTCACAGGTCTTCATGGAAGTTCTGGAAAATTAACTGGGTCTACTTCTAGTCTAAATAAACTCTCTGTTCAGAGTTCAGGAAACCGTAGATCTCAGTCATCCTCACTGTTAGACATGGGAAACATGTCTGCCTCTGACCTGGATGTGGCTGACAGAACAAAATTTGATAAGGTAAAGCCAAAATATCACATAGGATTCTTGCTTAGTTTTGTATTAGAGGTATCTTACATATCCTTCTTCTATAGTTCAAAAATATCCATTTTTTAAATGGATATTTAAATTCCAAAACATGCCAATTTCAAAGTTTGTATGCACCATACAGCTAATAAAGGCAGTTCCTAAGAAATATGTAGATCACAGTATTAATCTGTATTTAAATCCTTTATAGGCTGTGTGTAGTCTTTAAAGAATATCAAGCATAAAAAATTATCTTTTAAGTTTAAGCCAAATATGTGCATTTGGCAAATAGGAATGGAACTGATGGATTCTCCACTGGTTTTGGTTTTTTCCAATTCATTCAGTGTTCTATGATATTTTGCCAGTATGTATGCAAAAGCAAAAGACAAGGAAGATAAGAATTTTAGCCAGGACTTGAGCGTAACCCTAAAACTTTACTTACACTGGTTTAACATTGGTTATCATCAGTTTTATCTTCAACCAATAGCACTAAGTTATTATGGGAGTGGCCTCATCCTGTTTTAAAACCTGCTGTCCTCAGCATCTGTTGACTTTTTTTGCTGAACCATTAAAAGTGACAGTGCTCACCATTTCTTGCAGAACTAATTCCTCACTGCTGTGGAAGGAAAACAAGCAGTTATCAGTCAGAGATAAAAATAATTTTCTTGTTCTCTATTTAATTACTTGATGGAGATGAATGCTTTTCTTTTGACCTCTTCAAATAAATCATTCCTCATTCTTTTTCTGGGAGAAAATATATGCCTGAAACAATATTAACTTTTAAGTTACTACAAACTTGCAGCAGCAACTTGTCTAGAATTAAAAAGCTAACTTGTTAAAACAGATGTATGCAATTATTGTGCTATTATTTTCAATTTCTCACTTGTATCTCACACCCATTGGGGATATGTGAATGTGATTTAATATACACAGAGTTGCAAGCTATTGAGCTGACCTACTAAGTTGTTGGGTTTTTTCCTATGGGAATTTTCATCAGCGTGGATTTCCTGTGTGGCCAGATTGGTTCAATTTATGTAAATTATTGCATGCCTTAATTTTTGAATACTGCAGAGAAAATTCTAAGAGAAATATGTTTAACATCTGACTTAGAATTTCCTGATTTTGTATTAATAAAATTGAATTATTGTAATTATTTATTGCCAAAATAGTGTTTCACTTTAATTTAAATCTAAAAATTGTGTTGCATACTTCAGTACAAAACCTACTTATTTTTTGTAGTTTCTGTAGCAGCTATGTAGAAACTTTTTCCGCTTTTTCTACAGAGCAGTTAACTTCAACATATACAGTTGACCTGTTTTTCTTCCCTGAGGCTTTTAATTTTGTCTTCCTCTGCTCAGCAACCCAGGCAGAAAAGATGGTGGCAGAACCCAAGACTTGCTGTTAAAATGCAAGTGTTTCCATTATAGCACAAAAGTGCTTCCTCGGGCTGCAGCTAGCAAACTTCTAGTTGTGAAAAAACATAGATTGTTCTTTCTTTCACAGTATTACATGGATAAGAGAGGACTATGCTGAAGAAGCAGCCATTACTTTTAGACATCTATTTACAAGATGTTTCCATTTCTGTTAAGTAGTGGTAAGCCTTCTAAAGCTCAGTGAAGATAAAAAGTATATGTAACAAACAATTAAAATTAGTATTGTTAACCATCCATAGTATTCGGTGTGTTGATAAAATATTTTCACTTTCTTTAGATTTTTGAGCAAGTATTAAGTGAACTAGAGCCTCTGTGTCTGGCGGAACAGGACTTCATTAGTAAATTTTTCAAATTGCAACAACATCAGAGCACCTCTGGAACAACAATGGTATGACTTAGATTCTCTCTCACTGTAGTAAAAAGTATTGACCAGCCCTCAAATAGACCCGTTTAGTAGACAGCTTTGGAATTTATTGGTGATTATGTGATCCAGGTGATAAGTAATTAGTTTGTCTTTATGAACTGGAAGGATCTTTATTTTGGCTAACCAAAACAAAATTTATGAAAGAAGGACTGACATGTTTCCTTTGCCGTGGCATTGTTTCCTCATAAGATGACAACAAACACTCCATCGTGCTATATAGGAAGACAGTGGGGAATAATTGTGGATAATATTGAATTGGGTGGAATGTGACTGGAAAATTACCAGAAACTTGCGAACTGTTCTGTTTTCTACTCTGGAGGCAGGGGGTGCTGGGGGTATGGAACTGCAACTTGCATTGGTTTTGATGTAGTAACTGCTTTGATAAAGAACTGGAGACAAACCTTATCTTTACATACATTCCTTGTTCTCACAGAATGAAGTGGAGGAAATGGATGGAGTAGCTTTATCTCGTTCACACACTTCTGGTGTTCCACAAACAGTATCATCTGAGTATGTGCTGCTATTTTTTATTTTTGATTCTTAAGCCTATGTTTGAGTTTATTTGGCATATAAAACTTCTTTCTCTAAAATCAGAAACTATTCCCTTTCAGTGAAAGTGAATAGTGAACTTGTAATTTTTACCTAGACACTGAGTGTGTCAGTAAAAAGAATAATTTTTGTATATAGAATGGGTGCTCCTGTGTATAGTTGTTGAATTCTCTTAACAGTTTGCAAATTTAAATTTGGCACTATAATATAGAAAATATGCTTAGCAAAGTTCTGAGAGTATGTGGCAGATTCCACAGAGAAAATACTTCATGGAATATTTTATATCTGTGAGTGTTGATTTTTACTGTGTGGTAGTGACTTTCTGAAAGTCATGAGGCTTGTTGAATGCAAATAAGACTACTATATCAAATAAATATATCAAAAAGCATGTAAAATAGCCTAGTAAACTGTCAGAGTAATATTTTCCTCTTATGCATTTTTAATAGGAAGGACATGATCCGACAAATGATGACAAAAATATTTCGTTGTATTGAACCTGAGCTGAATAACCTTATAGCACTGGGAGACAAGATTGATAGCTTTAATTCCCTTTATATGTTAGTTAAGATGAGCCATCATGTATGGACAGCACAAAATGTGGACCCTGCGTCCTTTCTCAGCACAACACTTGGAAATGTTTTGGTGACTGTCAAAAGGAACTTTGATAAATGCATTGTAAGTTCTTTAGTTATTCTGACTAAGCTAACTGTGTTATTATAGGAAGCCCACTCCTATCCAGTTTGATTTTACGTTTCTGTAGACTTAAATTCATTAAATTTGAAGTGAAAATTAATAATTTATTGCTTTTCTACTGGCCAAGCCTTCAAATAAATGGTGGTTGTGTTTCTTTTTTCCTCTCCATTCCAGTTTTCCTCAATAAGTAGCTATTTGTACTAAGTAAGACCACTCACTCTGGGTTCTGAGCTACTTGACATTCTTAGTTCTTTGTTTAAAGAACTGTTTTGTACTCCTTCTGAGATTACTGAAAAGCATTAAGTAAAATACAGCTCTATGCCTTTTTTACTTGCCAAAACCTAACCTTGTGGACTTACCATTGGTATGAGGTCTTTTGGCAGTAGCAGAGGCAGCCCCTATTGTCTGAAACTTTCTTTTGTTAATGCAGTTATGACCATTATATAAAATATAGCAGGTGAAAACAGAGTTGTTGATATAACTTTGTTTTATTGTCATAAATGTAATTTCACTCTAGGCAAATATCAAACTGACCACTCTTGATCAGTTTAATGCTTAAAATATTTGGAAACTGATTTTTTTATTAGGCTCAGAAATAAAATTTCTTCAAAAGAAGACTAAAGAAACTCATACAGCAAAAGGAATCATTAGCTTGGCTGAATCAGAAAAGTGAAATTCATTGTTAGATTATAAAGGGAAAATTGGTAATTGATTCTGTTGCATAAATTTGGAGTTTTTTTCATTGGGTGTTTGTTTTCATAATAGTAAGTAAATAAGAGGAATAAAATACCATCTTCCCTTATTCTTTCCAATTATTTTACTTTTAAAAAAATTTAAGAGTAAAAAGGATGAAAGACTAAATAGATGTACTAATTGAAAGAATTATTTCTGTCTTTTATATATGTCAGTTTTTTCAGTATGTCTGCATTTTTCTTTTAATAGTTGTTACATGATCTGGAACCTAACACTTGTTCTTGTTTTAAATTAAAGAGTAATCAGATGAAGCAGATGGATGAAGTAAAAATCTCAAAGAAGAGTAAAGTTGGGATCCTTCCATTTGTTGCTGAATTTGAAGAGTTTGCAGCCCTTGCCGAATCAATTTTCAAAAATGCAGAACGACGAGGAGATCTAGATAAAGCCTACATAAAACTTATTAGAGCTGTCTTTGACAGCGGTAGGTCTTTGAGGCTGTCATAGTTTACTAAAATAATTGTTTCCACCTGTTTATATGTAATTTTGCCCCAATTAACAGGTGATTTTTTTTAAAGACTATGCTGAAATTTTGGTTGTCTCTGTTATTTTAAGTGAGCGAGTGTAATCCTTTTAATTGAATATACTTTTAGATACATTGCTTTTACATACCTGTAAAGTAACTATGAGTTGTGACAGAGGGAAGTGGTTAAGACTGAAGAGGGTGGGGGATAGCAGCAACCTGGCATGCTCAGTCTGATATGGTTTCTTGTCTTTTGGTTTCCCCCTGTAAAAATCATATAGGAAGAGAAAAAATTGGCAGTAGCAGATTTTTCCTAGTTAGCAGTTCAGTGTTTTGACTGGAATGAATCTGTGCTCATTACTGATGCTCTGGTACCCTGGATCACTTTTATGATGGGCATCCTGATAGTCTCAGCAAAATGATTAAGAGATGAACAGGCACAGACAATTAACTACTCTTGATTGAAGCCATCCTCTATTAGCTTGCTTTTAGGTGCAGTAAGGGAGGGATGGGTAGAATTTTTTTTTTTGCCTGCCTGTTGTTTTTTTCGGTTTGGGCTTTTTTTTTGGTAGGGGAAGCATAAGTAAAAGATGCATATGCAGAATTATCTATTTTTATTAATGCGTTTAGGGACTGACGGTAGCTTTGACCATAAAGCTAATAAGCAAAAACTAAGATTAAGAAGTACATTTAAGAAACCCCCACTACCTTATTGAAGATTTTTGTCCTAGTGAAGATGGGAATGGATTTTACTGTGACTTCTCCTAAATCGTTCCATCATGTGCAATTTATTAGGGATACTGAAAGCATGCTTGTAAGCCTCCTCAGAATGTGATTTGTTCCTCACACCTGTTAAAGAGATCATACATGCTCATTATTTTGTGTTATTTTTGTGTTCTGTATCTTTTTATGAGTGACTTTTTTGCCATACAAGTTTCATCCTCTTAGAGCCTGAATGTGTCTGTTGCTTCTTTTGAAGGCTCTTAGGTAATGTTTATTTAGTGCTAATTCTGACTCATACAAATGGTAATCAGTTACGTGAAATTCAAAATACCTTTTCTGAGAGTATTATGGTTATTGTTTATGTTTTTCTGAATTTGTTTGTCCTTTTGGTATTCTAAGTATTTTGCTTCTCGTTTCTTTCAGTTGAGAAAGTAGCTAATGAAAGTCAGAAGACACCCAGGGACGTTGTCATGATGGAGAACTTCCATCATATTTTTGCAACACTTTCTCGCTTGAAAATTTCTTGTCTGGAAGCTGAGAAAAAAGAAGCCAAGCAGAAATATACTGATCACCTTCAGTCTTATGTAATCTACTCACTTGGACAGCCTCTTGAGAAATTAAATGTGAGTATATTTGAGTATTCATTTAAATGGTACAGGATAGTTTTTGAATGTATTATTTCCACTGTTTGATCTCTTTATCACTGCATCTTTCATAATCTCTAATTATTTTGGACTGGAGCATGTCTGGCAGGAGTACTCATGTGGGTAACAATCTGGATGAAAATAACCAAATTTTCATGGTAATTAATGGTACTGACTAAACATCAGTGTCATAAGCAAATGATTTTGAGGAAGAAGAAAGGAGGGGAAAAGTCAGCAGGATTTTTGGGACAATCTTTCTCACCTCAACTGCAGAGAAAATTGCTGTAGTTTTCAAGCTGTCCAACAAGCAAAGTTACAGGAAAATTCTGTATGTCTGAAGTTGAACTAAATGTTAAACTGAGTAGTGACTTAGGTTCTGACTCAGTCCTGTCCACTTGAATGTCTCATGGCTTTTTCTATAAACAGGATTTCAGGCATCCATTTTCAGAGACATTTAAGATGTATTCCCATTTTGAAAATTAAAATGCTTTATTGCTGTTTCCCACTTGTGGATTGACTCTGACCAACGTTCTAAGCTGCCACATAGGTAATTGCTACTCAGTCCCCCCTCTCCAGGGGAGACAACAGGAAGAGCAAAAGTGAAATAACTTGGGGGTGGAGATAAAGACAGTTTAATCAGAGAAGGGGAGAGAGAAAGAGGAAAAAAAAAGTGATGTAAAAGCAGTCATTGACAACCTCTCACAAGCAGACTGATTCCCAGGCAGTTTCTAAGCAACGGCCACCTTGAAGCCAAACACCAAACCTGCCTCTTCCAACTCTAATTTTTATAGCCGAGCATGATGTTATGTGCTATGATTTGGTCAGGTTTGACCTGTTCAGCAGTAACCAAAACATTTTTGTGTTATCAGCTCAGTTTTAGCCACAAATTCAAAACACAGCACCACGTAGGCTCCTGTGAAGCACATTAACCAGGGAGTTACCTCTGTCCTACCCAGACCAGATGCACTGTTGAGCTCAAGCTGCATGTTCATGGAAATACTTCCCTCTATTTACTAAAACTTTTATATTTACTCTGTTGAGGAAACTGGTCAATGACAGTGAGAAAGGAGGACAATTGTGAACAAATATGCTTTTGTGTAATTATGGTTTAAAAGATGCTCAGGTGCTTGGGGAATTCATACAAAAGATCCAGTATTTGGATCCCTGCTTATGAGCTCATGAATTGAGGATTTTGAGGCTGACTGGTTATTAGTTAGAAGGTTGCAAAGAAAAGCTCAATTGCTTCTAGAAAATTATGAGTTTCAATTCTATGCTAGTACTTGGACTGCTGTATTGTTGGGCTCTGTTTTAACGTTTATGGCTGAGCAGTACTTCATGACCAATTAAAAAGCAAAAATTCACAACAGTCGTGAAGCAGATCAAGATTTAACCACATATATCCTTGTCAAATTAAGTCAATTAGCTCAGATTTGTGATAGTGACTAATGCTATTACTTGTGTTTAGCATTTTTTTGAAGGTGTTGAAGCTCGTGTGGCACAAGGTATACGGGAAGAGGAAGTAAGCTATCAGCTGGCTTTTAATAAACAAGAGCTTCGTAAAGTTATAAAGGAATATCCCGGTAAAGAAGTGAAGAAGGGATTGGACAATCTCTACAAGAAGGTAGATAAACATCTCTGTGAAGAAGAAAACTTACTTCAGGTAAACTAAATTGTGTCTTAAAAACCCTATAATGTTACACTGAGGCTTTTTATTACTGCTGTTGCAATATGTATTCTGTGGCAATGTTCAGCGTAACTCTAAAAACATTAATTTTGAGTACAGCTTTTGGGTTTTTTATAATCCTGTTCTGTTTCTATTTGTTTAATACTGATTTGGACCAGAGTGGTATAAAAAAGTCTGAAAGTAACTTCCTTTATGATTCACTAGCTGTCCATTAATGGGTGACATCTGTTCTGCAAAATATATTGGAAGTAGAGAGTAAATTTAAATGAATGGGTAAGCTGATGTGAATCTTAGCTGGTGCACTATAGCAGGATACTTTCAGTCATATATTTTCTAACAGTCATATATTTCAGTCATATATTTTCTAATATTATCTAATGTTTTTCTTAAATTCTGTAAACTTTTTCGCTGTTGTAAATAATAAGTAGACTTGAGTTAAGCTTATTTAAACACCTTTTTAAAGTCTGAAACATGAATTATAGCACTCTTCTCGTTCAGGGTGTTTTCCTGAAAGACAAAAGCAATACCTCTATTAGGAAAACTTCCCCATTTTCTTTACTATTTTCTGCTTTGCACGTTTATTACAAGTCATGTCAGCATGGGTAAAAACTGTAAAATGACACTGGAAGTGAGAATCAGTTAATGAGCCAGTGTTTTCTAGTTAACCTATGCAGTGTGTTGTGCCAGCTGACTTTTTCTAAAGTTTGCTTTCTTTGGCAGGTCGTGTGGCACTCCATGCAAGATGAATTCATACGACAGTACAAGCACTTTGAAGGGCTGATAGCTCGCTGCTACCCTGGATCAGGAATTACTATGGAATTCACTATACAGGACATTTTGGACTACTGCTCCAGTATTGCACAGTCTCATTAAGTTGTAGAAAGGGAAAGAGAAGCTAGCAAAGTGCGTGCCTGTATATAAGGGAATCAAACACTATAAATGTTATTGGGTTTTTAAAAGGTGGATTTCCATGTGTGTGTAGTTAACTGCCATGCCATGTATGTTGAGTAACACTCCTGCTTCAAATGCCTTTCAGGGCAAAATAAAATCTTCGGGGATTTGTTGTGTTTCTATTGGGCTGAAGTACTGTTTGAAAGCATTAATTCAGTGAAACACTTCAGATACAGTTTTTCCCTTTCCCTAATATTAAAATATTTTTATTTATAATTTCTTCCTTGCCAAAAGCAGTAAGCACTACCTTCATAGTATGCCAAAAGAATACTACTGTTTTCACTAATATTTTTCATCTTAGAAATTATGTAAGTATTGAAGATTATCTGATATTTCCCCTTCCTTGTTCTGGGAAGTATGGATGTAGAACTTTATGCAGTGGGAAGATTGAATTCATGTTTTGAGATGTAATGTGACTATGGCTATAATTCTTAATTAAACTATGTTCATCATATTCTTTATTTCTGTGCAGAGTTATTTTAAAAAGGTGAAAATACCTGAAGGAGTTAATTCCATTGTTTTGCTGCTGGCTATTGAAGAATTGTTGCATTTCTGCACCCATGATGTTTTTCTTCCTTTTAGTAAATATGATGTAGTATCAGTGTACTCTAAACCTCATATAAATCCTTCCTCCTCCTGGAGCTTCAGCTGCCAGGAGTTAATTCCATTGTTTTGCTGCTGGCTATTGAAGAATTGTTGCATTTCTGCACCGTAGTATCAGTGTACTCTAAACCTCATGTAAATCCTTCCTCCTCCTGGAGCTTCAACTGCCAGGGATTCAGGACCTGGGTTTTCCATACAGCTTGGTAAAATAGCCAAGTTGTTGGATACAGGTGGGGTGTATACAAGGTAGAAACGGGTACAATAAACATGCAGATTAAAGATTTAAAAAAAAAAAAAAAAAAACAAAAAAACCCACAAAAAAACCAAAAAACCAAAGATCAAGAAACCAATATGAATCTGAGTTTTTCCTTTTGAGTTTGTTACAAACCTCTGCTACTTCAGGACCTGGGTTTTCCATACAGCTTGGTGAAACAGCCAAGTTGTTGGATAGAGGTGGGGTGTATACAAGGTAGAAACAGGTACAATAAACATGCAGGAGTAGAATGTTTGAGATGCAGATGCAAGATTAAAAAAAAACGAAAAAACCCCAAAAAACCAAAGAACAAAAAAACAGTATGAATTTGAGTGTTTCCTTTTGAGTTTGTTACAAACCTGCTCGATGAAACCTAGATTTCACAGATTCATAGAATTGTGTTGGAAGGGACCTTAAAGGTCCTCTAGTTCCCACCGCCTTTCCTGGGCAGGGACACGTCCCAGTACACCAGGCTGCTCCAAACCCCGTTCAGCCTGGCCTTCCAGGAGCGGGGCATCCACAACTTCTCTGGGCAACCTGTGCAGCGTCTCACCGCCCTCACAGTGAAGAGCTTCCTCCTCCCCTCCTCGCACCCAATCTAAACCTACTTCTCTTTTCCCCTGCATCCTTCGCCCCCTCTCCCGTCACTATGTGCCCATGGAACCGTCCCTCTCCGTGCTCCTCGCAGGCTCTCGTGGCCGGGCTGTGGGCACGGGCGAGGCGGCTCGTCCCGGCTCTGGCACACCGGGGCAGCAGGAAGCGTTCCGCCGCGCGAGGGCCGCCGGGCCGGGAAGGGGCGGCCCGGGAAGGAAGGGGCGGAAGGGCCGGGCCGGGCCCGGCGGGCGCGTCCCCCCGTTGCTGCGGTGACGGGCCGGAAGCGGCCGCCGCTCCGCGCGCCATTTTCAAAGGATTTCAGGCGCTGGGACATCGCCGCCGCCCCGCTTTTAGTGGTAAGTGTGGGGTTAAAGTGCCGTAAACCTGTTTGCAAAGCGACCCCCGCCCCTGTGTAGGTACGGACTGGGATTGCTGGAAGGTCTGCAAAGCTCCCAGGTTAGGGAGACGGGCGATGAGCAGGCTCATGAGCGAAAGAGTTTTCTTGTGCTGTAGTGGGAAGGTACAGGGTGTGGGGACAGGTGACCTGGGAGGACGTGGGGTCCTCCTCTCTGGAGCCATTCTAAACCCAGCAGGACGCGTTCCTGTCACCTGCTCCAGGGGAACCTGCCTCGGCTGGATCCTCTCCAGAACTGCCTTCCAACCCTTACCATCCTGGCATTCATTACACTGTAGCGAAATAATCTGCTTCTTCAACAAGTGTTGTCTTTCCCTATTCATTACACTGTAGCGAAATAATCTGCTTCTTCGGAACAGGTATTGTCTTTCCCCTGGCAAGTGTATGATATTCATACAAGCGTGCTGTGTGAATATCTTAGTCAGAAATGAGCTCCCTGCAAATCCACTTGGAAGCAGACTTTCCTAAAGCAAGCGCAGGCTCTTTGGGTGTATCTTCAACATGATGTTGCAGCAGCTTCGTGTCATGGCACAGCCCTAAAGCCTGCAGCAGTCAAATATCAGCTCCACTGAGTGCCTTTGGTACCTGCGTGAACAGTAATGATGTAAGGAAAAAACTTTTAACGTGTAAGTTCTGTTGAATGAAAAATGCATTTTGGTGTTGCCCAAAACTGAGACTGAAGCTGCAGATCACGATTGTCTTTGGTGTTAGTGTTACAGACTCAGTTAAAAAAAGATTTGTTTCATAGTATATACATTTGTCCATAGTAATTTCTTGTGTTCAGCTGTTAGCAATGTAGTTTTGTTGTCCATATGGCTCAATGACTGCATTATTTCTTCCATGGTCAAGATCCACCTTTGCTCTGCTTTTTTATTGTTACATTTTCTGATTGATAACACAAATGTTGCATCTGCAACAGTTCTGAACCTGTACTCAATATCAATTTTGCTGTGTTGTTCTCTGAATAGCAGGAGGACTTCAGTCTGCTAATCTAATACCTATAAACATTGCTGCTTTCACACAATTTTATGCCAGTTGATTCTCTACATAAAGCCTAGAGCAGCTGGATATAGGGTTCCACTATTGCACATCTTTCACGTCAAGGTTCAATTTTGGACATTGGTGGCTTAAAACAGTAGGGAACAATTCTTAGGTGCTACATATATCTATTACATAAACATTTATATCTTCAAAAGACTGCTCACAGCTATCCAAGCATGTCATAAAATGAAGGTGAATGTTGTCACCTTCAGCAGTCTTCATGAGCAAAGGGGGAACAAAAAATGAGACTAATTGGCTCTGAATACTCTTCAGCAAGGAACTGAGAGGTGCAATCATTTAAACATATTAATAAATCCTGTTTGGCACATGGCTGATTTAAAGTACTAGAGATGTAATCATTTAGACATATTAATAAGTCCTGTTTAAGAAATGGCTGAATTAAAATATTGTTCCATTTTCTCTTTTCTATTTTTCATCGAAAATGGAAATTAGATTTTTTTCACAGCATCCTAAATTGCAAGAAATATGTAGATGATAAATTATGTGAACTATTTATGCAGCTGTTAAGAGTACTTTCCAGTATTTTGCAAACTTACAGACATTTAGTAGATGTGACATACCTTTCTTCAGGACTCGGTTGTGATTCACAAGCTTCTTTAAAGAAAAGCATATTCTGGATTGAATTGACTAGGTGCAAATAATGTAGAAAACTTGGATTTACAAAAAAGCTTTTTGAGAAGGTTGTTTACCAAATGTTAAGAAAGCAGGTGTCTGTCAGAAATGGAGAAAAGAAGCTGGTGGAAAAGAGAGAATAGAAAGTACTACCTTACAGTGAATGTGCAGAAGATTGTCTGCTGATTAAAACTGATCTGAAAGAATGGGTTAAACAGCAAAGGACAAAATTTGCTCATTTTATAGACGCGTGAAGAGCAATCCCAAGGATTGCAGAAGAGTTTCACTGGACTGAGTAATAAAGTGTGAATTAAAGGATAATGTTAATAAAGGCAAAGTGATACACGTGGTCTCTAAAATGGCAGTAACTGCTCAGAAGGATGTGTCACTGTGAATGCATTTAATGTATGCTTTAGAGCAAACAAAGACCAAGTGCCCTGGTTTCAGCTGGGATGAAGTTAGTTTCCTTCCTAGTAGCGGTGCAATGTTGTGTTTTGGATTCAGCACGAGAATAATGTTGATAACACTCTGGTGTTGTGGTTGTTGCTAAGTAGTGCTTGCTCTCAGCAGAGGACATCTCAGTGCCAGTGAGGAGCTGCACGGAAAGCCCTGAGGGAGCATAGCCAGGACAGATGATCTGAGCTGGCCCAAGGGGTATTCCACACCTTAAAAATATAAACTGGGGAGTTACCCAGAGTGGGGCTGACTGTGGTTCGGGACACGCTGGCCATCAGTCAGCAAGTGGTGAGCAATTGCATTGTGCATCTCTTGGTTTTATCAAGATCTCTTGCTGCTACTACTACCACTATTATTATTACTATTAATATTATTATAATAATATTCTGTTTCAAGTATTAAACTGTTCCTATGGCAATCCACAAGTTTTGCCTGTTTTCCCCTGATTCTCCTCTCCACCCCTGTGGGAGTGGAGGAGTAAGCAAGCCAGCTGTGTGGTGCTTGGTTGCAAGCTGGGGTTAAGCCATGACAAACGCTGATCAGTAATGTGAAAGAGTGGGTTAAATAGCAGGGGACAAAATTTGTTCGTTGTGTTATTGTGTTAAGTGCAGTCCAAGGGTGTCAGAAGGATTTCACTGGACTGAGTAATGATGCCAGAGTTAAGGAGCAGTGTTAGGAAAGGCAGAGTGATACAGGCTGTGGTTTCTAAAGTGGTAGCAACCAGTCCGTGGGATGAGTCACGGTGAATGCATCTACTCAGTGCTTTAGAATGATCAAAAAGGCAAATGGTAAGCTAGGAATGAATATGAATAGTGAAGGCTGTGGCCAAGTATCTCTGTGGCTGCTCAGAGAAAGGTCTGTCAGGTACTGTTATAATTATTTCAGTCCAACTTGAAGCCCTTCAAGGCCCTGCATTATAGAGGCTTATATGAAAAAAAAATTATGTAGGAGTAAGATTTGACTCGTGGTTTTTAGGTTTTTATACTCTTGCTGTTGCAACTATCAAGAGACACAGGACATTGTGTCAGGTCTTGGATTCAACTGAATCAGTGCATATCATATATTGATTTTATAAAGGAAAGGCAGAGTGATACAGGCTGTGGTTTCTAAAGTGGTAGCAACCAGTCCGTGGGATGAGTCATGGTGAATGCATCTACTCAATGCTTTAGAGCGATCAAAAAGGCAAATGGTAAGCTAGGAATGAATATGAATAGTGAAGCCAAGTATCTTTGGATTCATCTGAATCATTGCATGTCATATATTGATTTTATATTTCCAGAAAACCAAATTTTCCTCATGTAGAATTTACTAGATATGGTAAGACTAGTGATGAACTAAGTTTAGGATATAAGATGTAAATCATGGTAGTCTGTAATAGCAGAGGTCTGGAATTACTGACACATAATTTCTTTCCAACAAAGAGTTTATGGCAATTATTGTCTTTGAAGATTTTAATATCTATGTTAAGCTCTCTGAAATAACAACCCAAACTCATATTCATTCCAGGATGCCTTTTGGAACTATACTACAACTATTAATTTCCTGGGCTTATTGTGGATCAGATGTGGCTCTAGGGAATATAATACTCTTTCTGGATTGATTCCAGTGGCAATAATGAGTTAAATTAAAAATTTCAGTTTTTAGGAAGGAGAGTGATTCAACCAGCAATTTGTCAGTACTTCCCAATATTGGATTATGCTTAGGTTACTATGTTTTCAATGTCCATTGCAGGGATTTAGTGAGATTATATATGTACTTCCTAGCTACAGTAACTGAAGTGCTAACATATATCCATTTATTTTTCTTTGCAGTTACTTCCTGTACAAGCTGTGACACAGATTTGTTCATGATATTTCTTCTGTAAAACTTTCTCAATTCAATTAGTAAAAAATCTTTGCTCTTTCTAAAACACAAGCTTTTAAACAAATCTGATGAACTATTTTGAGGTAATTTAATCTTTTTAACTGATACAAGTCTTCTTAAGGAGAAGATGGGCTCAGGAGTTACCAGGTTTTTTCTGTAGTAATATAAAATATGTTCCTGAGTCTCAATCTCGACACAGTAACACAATCACACTTTTACTGAATTCAACACAAAATCTTCAACTTTAATGTAGAAATACCAAGAACTTCTTACTTTAATCTTTGGCTGTCAGAGGAGTATGAAGAGCATTTCCTACACATCAGGACATTGACTTCCACTGAGTGCACTGGTGGAACAAAAGTGCATCGCTGCCTCCTTCAGCAACCCCAGCACAGTATGTGAGAGATTGTTGGCAATCCCAATGCCATTTCTTAGTTAATATCCCAACAACTCGAACTTCTCCACCAAATATTTTTGGTAGTACCTGGAGCAGATGCCGTACTTGTAAGACTGGTGATTCTCATCTACAGAGCAGCACCCGGCAACCACAGGTCTGTTGCTAGACTTCTTCGTAGTGTTTTAATAAAATGAGATGAAATCTTAACTTTCCAGCATTAGATATGAGTGAAACATGCACATTTTCCTTACTTTATTAGTAATAATTAATTTTATTTTCAAATACCTTCATGTATTTATTAAATATATTTTTAAAATCTGGAGGGTTGTGATGATAGTTTGGGTGATCTCTGTATTCTGTTCCTTTTATATGAGATGCAAACAACACCACCTTGAATTGGTAGTTTGGCTGCTCAGGTCTTTGCAGCCAATAGGTTAATACTGAAACTTCTAAAGAAATGTCAGGGAAGATGTTTTACAGAAATAGCTACTTTTCAGAAATATTTCTAACTATTGAACAGATGTTTTTACAGATTAAGAAACATATGATTTAGTACTTGATTTGTTTTCTCATTCTCTGTCTGAATTCAGAAGGACATAATGATGTAAAAGTACTTATTTCCTCAGATTTTGGGAAAACCAAAATTGTCATTTGGATTCAGACACAGTAATGCTGATCCAGTCTCCTTTAGATCAGCTTAGTATAACTAATCAGTCAATTGAAAAAATACCCAGCTCTCTGATCCTTGAACTGTATTTTCCATAAAATTATGCAAGTATGACTGCAGTACACCAGTATTTTTTATCATTCTTATTTTCTATTTTAGAACGTAGATGCTGAAAGTTAATCTGTCTTTAACATTTCACATATTTTATGCAATTTTAGAAATGGTTGGCATAAGTTATATTAAGTACTTGCTTGTAAACTTTGAAAGTAAGATTTATATATTACGAAAAAGTATGAATTTTTCAGAGTAATCTGTCAGTTTGTATTTGTGCAAGATACAGTGATGACCATGATTCAAAAAAATCAGAATATAATGAGAAAAACTGTCAAAAAAAGCAAATACTTATTTTTAAAGGAATATCTAAATATGTTTAAAACTTTTCAGTTGCAGTGATCCTGTTTTGATTTACTTAAATTTTAAGGACATGCTTATGCACTGTATTTCCTACAGAATAAAAAGATTTTTTTCCATTACTTTTTTCCTATATTTTTCCTCTGTAAAGGACAGATGCTGTAACCAACAATCTTTTGCAGGTGTTCTGTTTTTGCTGATTGTGACAAAAGCAGCTTTGGAGGTGTGTTTACAATGAGTGCAAACGCAGAGCGAAGGTTTGTTAATCTCAGGAAACGCCTGAATCAGCTGGGCTATCGGCACCCACTGGGAGTGGACAGTTTACCTCTGGTGGAAAAGCTCTTCAGGTATTCAGAGGGGTTTCATTAAAAAAATAGTAATCATATAGTAGCTATTGTTTGATTTTTGACATGTCAGAAAGAAGGTTTACTATGCGAATTATTTTCTAGCAGTGTTATTTTGGAGCTAACATTAAGTTCTGGTGTCTGATGAAGTCAAATGGGTTTGGTTAAATGATGGAAGCATCTTAAGATTTAATTTAATTAGTAGATTTCTAAGGATCTATGGCATAGGAAAATTCAACTTTTCTAACCTCATAAGAGAGCCAAGAATAGTCGCTATTGATATGTCCTTAAAAAGATGCACTCTCGTGACTGGTTGTATAAAAAATGGTCCCTATTGCCTGTGGTGGGACTTAAAATAAAACATTCACATCTCCATTTATTATGGCCTCATTTAGAGAATTTTAAATTTGTTGTCTCTGCCCTTTTTACAAGACACATAATAGAAAAAAAAGGCAAAAATTTTCAGATTTCCTTCTTATTAGATTTGCCAGTTTTTGGCTTTGGTATTATTAAGAACACAGTAATTTCCATAGTAATCCAATTACATTTGATGAAACACACAAGTGTAGCTATTCTGGTTCTGCTGCTCTCTAGTATGTAATACAGATGGAAGAACATAGGTAGGCAAATATGGAGTAATCTGTCTTAAACATTAATCTCATTCTTATGTCTACCAGGTAGGTTTACTTTCTCCATCACTAGCTTTGATACTTATCAGATGTAAACTCCTGATATGCTTTGTATTTTGTTTTTTTTATTTTTTTTATCCTGTTCTTTCCTATTTACTGTTGTTTTTTTTTTAACAGATGGTTCCAATCTTTCAGTTTTTCTTAGATGACATGAATGTTTTGTTGCCTTTGTTTGAACTCATTTGTTCCCCCTCTTGGGGAAAGAGTTTTGTTTCTCAGGTCATAATAAACATTTGCATGTGCAGTGTGAGGGCTGATAACATTGCTAACACATCTGATGCTCCTTTATCCTAGTGACTTAGTTCATACAACTGAGAGCTTGCGCAAAGCAAAGTTTTCTTCTGGAAAAACTGAGAAAGAGTGCAGCAATTATGATACTATTTTGGAACCTTATAAAACAGAGAATGCTAGACTTACCAGGGAAAATAATGATCTACATTTAGAAATATTAAAACTGAAAGAGCAGTCTGATCGTCATGTTAAAGGTAATATACAAATTATGATTTTGTTTTTTTAATCCTTCCATGCCAAAATAAAATTGTGCCTAAATCCTTCATCTGCAGATTCTTTTATGTGAATGGTCATGGAGTTTAATGCCTTTAATGAATTACTGTTCATACTCAGACATTTCTTTTGCAGTCAAAAAACTTTGGCAGTTCCGCAGATTTTTGTTTCAATAAAATATGAGAATGTTAGAAGTCTTAATGTATACTTTTGTACCTTGAAACGGTGTTTTTTAATTGAAAATTAAAAAACTGCTGTTTAATGGGCATTTGTCCCACAGTGGGTGTTTATTTATAAAACATGTATAGATATATATTTTTGTGTGTTTGTTTGTAAAAGTATGCACAGGTGTATGTGTATTTGATAATTTTATGCTATGGCAAAAGAATATTGGATTTTCTTGTGCTTATTTTGGTGCTACTAGGAAAAATAATAGTGAATAAGAGAAATAACACTGCTTTTCTCTCCCTTGAAGATTTGAAAGCTTGCCTAAGGAGGGTTGAACATGAAACGACTGACTTGAAATTTTTGAATAACCAGTATATACATAAAATTAAAGTGCTGGAAAAAGAGACCAAAGCCAAGACTGAAAAAATTCAGCAGCTTCAGGAGAAGAATCTGCAAGCAGTGGTGCAAACACCTGGTAAGTGTAAATAATCTCAGATATTTCAACTTTTTTCTGGGCTTTTTTGGATCTTCAGAACATAATATCTTTTCTTCTCGTAACAGAAATTTCTGCAGTAAAATATCCAGTAGAGTAACATCACCCTTTGAAAGTTTGTGCTCTGAATTGTGTAATTTCTCTGTCTGAAGTTTCATTAGGTCATGCCTTGTGTTAGGGACAAATTTGACTGCAAACTTAGATTCCACTGAAGACTTTTAAGTTAGAATGTGTCAGAAAGCATTATTAATCAACAGCTATTTCTTATATTGCTGCACCTAATTAAGAGACATATTGTTTGACACTTGCATATTTTTACAGATAATTGATGTGTAAGTGACAAATTCAGATTTTTGGAACCAATATCTAAACATAGCAAGATGCAAAATATGTCTACAAGTATTCCAGTCCTCTGTAAATTTACAATATTTACAGGGTCTTTTGATAACTTAAAATGTTCTAGATGTAACGTTCAGGTTAATGTCTTTCTCCAGGGTTTCCTTTTTCTTAATTTTTTGAAAGCTAAGGAATATAGAATTATTTTGTGAAATTTTGAGACTGTCTTTTTTTTCCAAGTCATTGAATTATATATGCATTTTTTGCATTTGAGGAAAATCAGTAGATAGCTAGGAAAAATTAAATTTCCTCTTTATTTTTGCATACCTTTTTGCACTTCATGTCCTTTGCTTCAAAGATGACATGTTGTCATCTTTTGTCTGTCTTTCTGCATACATGCCCCTTGGTCACCAGTCTTCTAGGGTTTTTCTATACTGCATCATCCAATATTGCATGTTCTTATTTAGAAATGTTCTATCTGGAAAAAGTACTGTGTTTTGCTTTTTTGTAAATATGTTATCATTCAAGCTAATAGCATACTCTGCTTGATAAGTAGTAGGGTATGATAGTCATTGAAATGAACACAGAGGAGAAGGAATAAAAATATTACTAAACAATGCAAAGGTTACTTCAGTCATAAAGTAGTTCTTAAATGTGAAAACCAAATGCCTTTTGTGATGTTTTGATTTAGCTGTTTTAGTAAGCTGAATCACTAACAGCTTCAACAAGTTTGAACTATAGAGTATTTGGGATCTTAAACACTGGGGAAAATTATTTACAAAAGGTGTGTTTCTTTATTATTATTATAGTGAAGTATATAATAGTGAACTTAGGCAAAACTGGTACTAACCTGCAAGAATGGCGTTGTCTAGAATATGTGAATTTTATCAGCTTATTGCAGGATTAAAATGGTGAAACATGCCCATTCAGAAGCAGTGGAATAAATAGGAAAATTAATTTTGTATTAAAGAAGATGACTCCCTTGCTTTAACTCCAAGTACCATGGGTTTGGGCCTTTAGGTGGCAGGAGGAAAAGCATTCCCTTCCGGCGGCAGCGCATGCAGATAGACCAGCTTGTGCCCCCGTCAGGAGTCAGCTCCTACCCAGTGCCTCAGCCACAGGACCCCTACATCGCAGACCTTCTCCAGGTGGCTGATAATCGGTGAGCCAGACCGCTTCTTAACTTTGACGTGTCGGTGTGTCTGATTCTCACTGTCCTACTCCTTTCCATTGATAAATTAAATTCATCTTCTCCCACCTGAGTCTGTCACTGGTGGCAGTAGTTGGTGGATGGTCTCCCTGTCTTTATCTTGACCCGTGAGCTTTTTCTTCTTTTCTCCCCCATCCTGTTGAGGAAAGGAAGTAAGAGAGCATCTGCGTGGGGGACTGGCAGCCAAGCACAGTCAACCTGCTACAATATCTCAAAGAACAGCTTCTGCTTTAATATTTTGCATGAGCAAAACTATTTCTCTGTGAAATATTTGGGTTCTGGAGCAAAGAGAAAATGCTAGTGTTGAATTGTGTGCATACAATTCTTTCATGAATTCACATAAAAATATAGTGCTACATTTCAGAATTCAAGAGCTGCAGTCAGAAGTAACTGAGCTACAGGAAAAGCTGGAGACATCTGAAAGTGGAATGAAAAATTATAGCAAACAGGTATGTTTGTATTATCAGTAGTAGTGGTACTTTTGTTTTATTATTAATAGTAATATTATTGTTATTATTTGGATGTCATAGCAATGACAGTGGCCTTGGTATCTTAAAAACCTTCTTGGGAATGCCTTATAGGGCTTGTGAAATACAATTATTCTAACCTGCCTATGTTGAGCAGTTTCCCTCCTCTGCTTTTGGAGACAGCAGCAATGACAAAATACTTGCCCAGTGGTTTTGCTGATAAATTTTGTCTATGAAAATTACATTAAATAAGCTAAACTTGACAATCATAAGTAGAATTTGTCTGCATTTTTTAGTGCGTAAGTGTTAATTTGTCCAAAATAGCAATTTGATCTTCATATATGTTAAGATGATTTTTTCTCTGCTTGGACTGGTTATATTTTTAAAATGTTTATGAACAACAGATTTTACAATGTTTGAATGAGAGTGGATTGATAAGATAGATACAATCTTTAAGTAGTGGAATTACATCAAATGTTTATACGTTACATCTTTCAAAATTTATGGATTGTGTCTTTCTTTTTTCTTCACTTCTTGGTTTTCCTCTTCCAATATTTCCTTTTTTCCGGTGACTGGAATAATCACTGAGTTAGCTTGCTTAAAAGTTTTTTCCCTAACTTTAAGTGCTAGTCTCAGTTAAGTTGTAGCATTCATTAACTTCACTTTAAATTAAAATTGTTTGGTTTTCTTCAAGAATGTAATCTAGCAGGACCTGTTCCAGTTTTTCCTTACAAATTGTGTTTGATTACTTTATTTCTCTTTCAAAGATATAACTTTTTTCAGAAGAACCAAAAATTTGAAAACCAACAGAAAATGCAAGATAGAAATTGTATTTTTAGTTGCCTATCTTTTCTGAATGTTACGTGTATGTTTATTTAAATGAAGGGTTTATTAATGGTGTATAAGGATACTGGAGGTTTTTTTTGTTCCTCAAAGGTTGAGATAAGAGACAAAGAAATTGAGCGCTTAATGCTGGCATTGGATGGTGGGCGTTCCCATGAGGTTCTCTCTTTGGAATCGAGGACTAAAAGTAATGAGAAGCTTATTTCCCACTTGAATATACAGGTAATTCATTTATTACAGTTGTCAAACCTAAAAATATAACGATCTAAGAAAACTCCACAAAATTTCTAGCTCTTCAAAAAACCACTATAGCTATAAAATCTATTGATGGAACTTGTCGTTCTTTTTTGGCGGCAGTGTTTCTTTTTTAAGGAAATTTCATTTCCTGTTTTACAAATCTGTCAGAAATGTTATGGTAAAGAATTCAATGAACTCACATCTGTTCATAGTACGTTAACCTGAAAGTATTCAGCAAATTTTTGTATGACACACTGTTTTCAGCATGTTTGAAAATCCTTTTAGTTAGAAAGTTATTGCATGCACTGAAAGTATTCAGCAAATTTTTGTATGACACACCGTTTTCAGCATGTTGAAAATCCTTTTAGTTAGAAAGTATTGCATGCGTGCCATTTATGCTTTAGAAAGTAACAATGGTATATGTAATTATGATAAGGGGTAACCCTGTAGGTGTTCTCATGAGAGAGTGGGGAATCTTTCTTGTGGTTTTCAAATGGTTCCCACTTTCACTCCAACACAAAGTTGTGAGCAAAGGATAAACTGAGTATAAAGGTGTTTGTGTTTACTGTGTGTATTAATATGCATTCAGTAGTGGTCTTGTAATGAGAATTTGAAGATGGGCTGGAGTACAAATCACATAAAGCCCATCTCTGGATTTGTGCCATCAATTCTCATGTTTTTCTCATGTGAGTTAGACATTTTGTGTACTGGTTGTGCATGATGTACAGTGGCATGTTGAAGAGTTTATTAGCTTAGGTTCAGTGCTGCAAAAATATGGAATGAGCTATGACTTGGAAGCAGGACAGCTGTGCTCAGTGGTCCTGAATTAGTAAATCATGATGAATACAAATTTATTGTACAGGGAGTGAGCCCAGAGCATGAACAAGCTGGTTTTGGACCATCAAGACTATTTGTTCAGGCTTGGTCCCAATATACCACTTTTATTTGACAAGAAATATATAGCTGTCTTTAGATAGCAGTATTCATGACTATGAGAGAGCTCATAACATTGTATTTCTTTTTCAGGTTGATAAGCATTAAAAATAGAAAATCTTGCCATTTTTAACAGGATACCACTTTTTTACTTTGGATATAGAGATACTGTATTTCAGAAGATTGGGAGGAACTTTTGCTACCTAAGTTAACAATGCATATTAATATATTTTAATGAAAAATATCTTTCAGGTTGATTATCTTCAGAAAAAAAACAAAGAACTTGAAAATCGCATTCAAGATCTCTTGGACACTAAACAAAATGTGACTAGTGAGGTAGTGGATTTAAGCAATAAAAATGAAGAACTGTGTCAAGAACTGAATGAAATAGATCACTTGGCACAGCAGTTGGAAAGACACAAAGAAATAGTGCTTGAGACTGCAGATAAGGAAATAGGAGAAGCAAAGGTAATCATTATTGTGTCACAGAGTGAAGGATCTGCTCCATTTTACTTGGTTTTATATCTTCTAATTGCAATGAAAGGCTTATTGGCTTGTGAAAGGAAGATTAAAAGGATTTTTTTCCAGTTTTCTTAACATGTCATGGAATTTCTCACTTAAAGTGGATCAATCACAACTGTTTTGTCTCTTTACTGTATTAGGTTGAGATGATTTTAGTTAAGGGACAATCTTTTGTTTCTTTTATTACCTTAGTAAGAAATAAAATGCTGGGGTACTTAGAGCTATTGCTAGGTAATGCATATTTGCAACAGCAGTACATATATTTGGAGGGTTTTTTTTCTATGAGGAGTCATGCAGTGATTCATTTAATCATTGTGCTCCAAAAGAGCGTGGGTGTCAATACCACAAATTTTTTGTGCTTTCACTTCATAGGAGCTGTACTGCTTTATTACAAGGAACTAACTATACTTCATTTCTTACCAAAACAGTCTGCTTCCTTATTTTTTTTTGTAACAAAGGGATTTTTGTCATTTTGAATATGTAACTCTTAACATATAGGTTAATTTTGGTTGATAGAAAGAAATTGAAAGAAAAGTCAGTGAAATACAGGATCTACAAGAAACAATATCAAGGCTTAAATCAGTAAGTAAAATATTTTCAGTTATTTTTTCAGTTCTTTGTTTCTATCCTTTTTATCATGTTGTCATCCATGTGATTGTTTCATTTGTTATAAAAGAAATCAGTTTAACAATTAGCAAGAGAACTTCTTTAGTACCCTGAACCTTTGATGTAAAAATTACTAACAAATAAATGAAAGAGCTAAAGAAGCTACATCATGTTGTTGCAAAGATAAACTGAAAGAAATCTCTGTAGACCTCTGTAGACAGTATGGTTGACTATGTACTTATTGTACATTTCCTTATTTCTGCTGTCTGAAGTCATAATTTTCTGGTGACATAATCATTTTTACCACAAATGAGTTATAACATCCTAGAGGATTTTCATTGTTTTGAAACTACTTTGTCTCTTAGTTGGGATGTGAAAAATTATCCAGTACTTGGCTCACTCAGAAACAAAGCATAGGGCCCAGATGAAAAACATCACTATTATCAATTCTTTGAAGACCAAACTCTTTCTAGCATATATGGCAACTTGTGTATTAGCTGAGTACAGTGTTTTGTTTTAGTCTGTCTAGGGAACTTGCAAATACAAAAATACTCAATTTTCAGGACATCGGATTATAGGAAGGGTGTGCCAAATAGCATTTGATTGGCTTCAGAGTTGCATTGACTGAGATGCTGTATTGTAATGCACTTCAACACCAACACTGTTACCAAATGCCCTTAAAATTATTTCTTGCTTTAGTCTTTAACTTTTTTCCCATGTTTGTATCCCACTATCCTACTGGTTGGTTTGCTTTTCTTGGTGCTGATTGCAAACCATGTAAAAATTAATGCTTAGTTAGGCTTAATAAAATGTGGTATAAATACAATGATGGCCTGCAACAAATGTTAAAGCATCAGTTATCCAGGTCAACCAGAAGTAAACAGTGTTGTATATTAAAAGTTGATCAAAATGTTAATTTTTTTTCCCAAGTGTCTCTATTGGCACTTCTAATTTTTATAATAATACTTGTTACTTCAGGAGTTGTGCTCATGTCATAAGGAGAATGAGAGACTGAATGAAAAACTCTCTGGGAAAACAGATGAAAAAGGGAATCTTGAACTGCTGTTAAACCAGCTTCAACAAGAGAAGCAAAGGCTGACAGAAAAAACAGAGAACTTAGAAAGAAAAGGTAAATCATCAAATGTAGATTCTTGGAAGCTACTTTTCTGTAATTTTTGAAATGGAATACTTTCCTAGTTAACATAGAGTTGATAGTACTAAAAGCCTTTTAATATATATAAATTAAAAGAAAACCATAGGTGTCCAGTCATATTTGAAGTGAAAACTCTTGTTATAGAAAGATTTTTCATTCTGTATGTGAGAACTGAAAGTTGAGCTTTTTACTGTGATCCCATAGGACATCCTTATCCTAATTCTGTGGCAGTTTCATACAAAGTCATTTCCAAAACTCTTCAGATTCTGTTTCTTGAGAGATTTATCCATCTCGGTTTTGAAAACCTCCAGGGATGAAGATTCCACAGTATCTCTAATATTCTTCAGTTGTCATAGCAAAATATTTTTCCCTGTATTACAATTGTTTGTAATTGCTTGTAGCAATTAATTGCCACTGTTGCTTATTTACCTACTATGTACCTGTGAAGAAACTTTCTCTACATTTTCTGCAAGTCCCCCTTGGTACTGTCAGTGTGCCCTTGGCTCTCCAGCTTTTCTCCAGGCTGAATGAACCCAGTTCCCTCAGCTATTCCCCCCAGAGCATGTATTCTGCTCCCTGACCAGCTTGCAGGGCTTGCCTTGGATTTAATTTATCTACATCTTTCTTGTTGTAGAAGGGACAAACCTTAAAACAGTATTTTAAGTGCAGTCTCATGGGTGCTAAATAAAGGGGAATAATCACATCCCTCTGTCTGTCGATACAGCTCAAGGTGCTGTCAGGCCTCTGATGCTCTTATGCTACTCACTTGTGTTTAGCCCTCTTTAGCCTTTAGAATCCTGTTCAGCAGGATTGCTGCCTGCATGGTTGGTGCAAGTTAATCCATCCTAAATGCCAGTGTCTTTGAGGAAATTCATGGCTTCCATATACAGTTGTTTGTCTTTCTTCTTTTTTTTTTCCTTCCAGAACGAGAACTTGTCCTAGAAATTGAAAGAATGAGATTAGACTATGGTATTGCCCTAGGAGACAAATCTCCATCTCGTCTAGATGCATTTGTAAAGACCTTAGAAGATGACAGAGACTACTATAAGCGAGCATTAGACTATCTTCAGAAAATGGTTAAACTAAAGCCTAGCCCAAGCCGCAGGACTGCAGAGAAGGTAAAGTTCTTGCTGTCAAAATAAGTGAAAAAAAATACTGTAGAAACAATTCAGAAGCCATCAAATACATTTTCAAATTCAGTGGCGTTAAATGACTGTAGTAGTTTTCTAAATTGCATTCTTGATAGAAAAAATCAACCGAGAGAAACTCCAGTGAACTTGCCTTTTTCTTTCCTTGTCATACACTGATTAGTTATTGATCAGTTTATTGAAATAAATAGAACTAGATAATAATCAGAAAAAGGCTGAAATCTTATGGCTAGCTCCTTTGCTTTTTCTTTTTAACAGCTGAGTCTTGTTTAGATTACACCACCAGTGCCAGGCTTTTTCTTGTGATTAAAATGATTTTGAATATATTTTGTTTGTATTGCTAATAGGAAGAGTTCTTTTCTCTTATTAATTTTTCAGATGTTTTAATTAGAAAATTTTAACATAAATCTATTGATCACTTTTCAGAGTGAAGAGCTTAAATCAATCACCAGAGAAAGAGATGAGCTGCGGTCCGTGTTAGACAGATTTGAAAAACACATGATAGAAATTCAGTCCAATGTGAAATTATTGACTGCAGAAAGAGATAGATTAAAAGTTCTTTATGAGCAGGTAAGAAGAAATTGTTTATAGTTAACATTGAAATAACCAGTTAACACTTCTTGTACTGTTGGTTATTTAAATTGAAAAAACTAGTAGAACATAAACAAGGCTAATAAAATACATATCTATTTTTATTACTAGTTAATAAATTATGTGTTCTAGTTAGTTTATTGACTTTAAAGATATTAAAAGTTATTGTAATGGCATTTTCAAATGATAAACGTCAGGAAAAAATCAGTAGAATGCATGAGAAAGTTGTGTAAAGATACAGCAAGGGAGCAAGAAAGGAGTAGTTAACTGATAAAAGAAGAGTAAAGTTAGGGTATACTTGGGACAGTAAAAAAAAGAATGATGATTATTTTGACAGTGTAAGTTGTCATGCCACTGAGTGATTTAGGGAATACATTTTAGTTATCTAGGGAAAAAATAAGGCTGTAATGGGACTTCTACTATAACTGCAGCATTTTGTTAGTGTGTACTCTATATTGCAGTCCAGGTATGCTAACAAACTATAATCTTTTAAAGTCTCAGAGCGAATTGAACAGGATGAGAAGAGAAGCAAAACACAGTTTTGTTTCTCAAAGTCATATAGAAGAGGAAAGAGACATTGCACTGACTGACTTCAGAATACTAAAGGCAGAAAAAGAAAGTCTTGGAGAAAAATTAAAGGTGAGCTTTATCGCTACATTGAGGTGACATATAGGGAAGAGTTATACAATAATGCTGTGTTTGTGTTTGGCTATCTGTCAGTTTCCTTTCAATAACTTTGGATTTCAAACTCACTTGAGAGCTCAATGAATTTATATTATTATCAAATACCTATTATTGTTATTGTTACTGTTATTGTTATTAATTACCAAGTTTTCCTGTAAACACAGTCCCAGGCAGGAGTAGAGGAACATGCTTTAAAGTATTTAAGGGCAAACCTTGTGTGGGAGACCTAGATATGGAGGCCCAGACACGGAATACTTCTTGCATATGCAATTACTTTGAAGATGTTTGGGTGTCATTGTTGTGGAAGAAATCATCCACTTCACTCACAAGAGAGAAACAACAATGTATTTTATTCACTTAAGGCACTGAGTTTCAAAAATTCAATGGTAAATGCAATGGTGATTTAACAAGATTTGATGGTAAGGTCATCAGCTGGATGCAGCTATCAGAAGGGCAACTAGTGCTTAACCAAAAAAAAAAAAAAGAGGGGGAGTGGGGTGGAGCACACTGTCACAGTCACATATGATTCTTATCCTACAAATTGGGGGTTATATGGGCTTTTTCATTTTTGCTGATCTTTAGTTACTGTTGCATTTTTAGCAGAGTATATTTTAAATGGCACATAACTGAGCCATGAAACATAAATTCAATCCAACTTTCAGTATTTTTGACCTTTAAAAATGTTTATTAACGCAGCGGTTTTCCTGTTACTATGATCTTGACAGGCAGCCCATGAATGTGGTGGAATCACCAGCTTTGGAAATGTTCTAAAAGCATGTGGATATGGCAAATAGGGACGTGGTTTAGTGTTGAATATGGCAGTGCTGGGTTAATAGTTGGACTTAATGTCTTAGAGGTCTTTTCCAACTTAAATGATTCATTCTATGGTTCTGTGACCATAGATGTCTGGTATTAATGTGCATTCATGGTTGTAGTCAAGAGCCTGTGGTTTCAGGGGATTGTTTTCCCCTGCCTTCTGTATTGGTCATTAATATAATGTTTGAAAATGTTTTGAAAATAATTTCAATGGACTTATCCCAAGACATCATATGTCAATCGTGATTGTATGATGAATGCTTCCATAGTTTGATTTTACTACCACAAAAATAAAGACCTGTTGTGTATCTGAATGCAGTGGCAGTAAATCTGACCTCTTTGCTTAAAGCATGTGCATGCAGTAGTAGAGATGTGTTTCCAGCTCCATCCTTTCTTCTAATAGGTGACTACCAGTGTTTTATGTGTGTGCCACTTGGAAATACCGTTACAAACACACTAATGTAAGGCATTTCTAGGAAGACTGAGAGTTTGTTTCACTGCAGTTATGCACAGAGGTCAGGGAACAGATAAGTAATCTTTAAAAGTTTCTTCATAGATACAGGGAAAGGCCAGTTAGCTTTCTAGTGTGCCTTGCATGTTGTAATTAATAATATTTGAATAAATTTATTTAAAATGTCTTAGGGCACTAAGTTATACATGCATGCACCCTCATGTAGCTCATTAAACTCTACAACAACTCAAAATATTAACTTAGTTGGGACCAAATATAAATATGCCCTTTAAAAAAATCTAAACCAAGAATCAAACCCCAAATCAGTGATGTTATATTAAACTACAGTAATGTATTTTCATTTAAAGTTCTGTAGTTTTACAGCGAAAGCTTTGCATTTGGTCATTCATTTAAGAATGTAAAGCAATATTTTCTGAAACATGAAGCTTAAATTTCTCTGATTAAATCTAAAAATATCTGTCTTGTTACATGTAATTTTATATTTCTCAGATGCATCAAGAAGCAGCATACCATGAAAAATCAAAGCTGCAGCATGATATTTCAGAATTGGAGAATAATATTCAAGGAGTAAGTGCTTTTTTAGGAAGTAAGCTTTTATTATTTCTAAAATAAGATAGACTGTTCCAGAAATTATTTTTAATATCTGTTTTCAACTTAAGTTTATTTAAAAGCCAAGTTGTGATAGCTTTCTGCAATAATAACCTTTGGTTATTTATTTTAAATTGCAGCTTCAGATTGAAAAGTGTGAGCTGAGGACTACAGTCTCTATCCTGAAAGAAAGAATAAACTATTTGGAAAATGAATTAAATCTGAAGTCAAGTAAACTTGCCCAGACTTCTGATGATTCTTCTCAATTTAAAGCTGAGATTTGCTCACTTCAGTAAGTCTGATACAAAATGTGGTGACCTTTTACAGATGCTAGAATAATTCTGTTTATTCTGTGACTGTATAGCAGAGTTGAGTTCTTGGGAAAGACTGTAATTATAAATATTTTTAAATATTTTAAAAATCACTTGGTACAGCTTGTATGTTAAAGAAAAGTAGGTGTAAGTAAGGAAAGTGCTGTGGTAGCTTTTCACAGCAAGCTTCTCCTGGACTTACTTGATGACCAAATATACTGATAATTTTTATGGCTCATTCTAGAATTGTTTCCTGCAATAGCCATATTTTCTGCTTATGAATGTAGCAGAACTGAAAATTTCTAAAAGGATTCCCAAACTCTGTTTGTTAAAAAGAAGACAGATGCCTTTGCAAACTGCAGCAGTAGGACCTACAGTTTTGAGAACTGGTATCTTATGATCCATACAAACAGTCTGTGGTGGACTTGAAGAAGCAGTCCAAGTAGTGTTGGCTTCAGCAATCCTTAAGTCCTCCCTCTCCTCAAGGGAGAGGATGGTTAGTATGGCACAACCCCATGCTGCTGGTGGGTGATACAGCCCTGTCAGGAGGTTATGCTGGAATTGTTCCAGCACTTGAAGCAGCTCAACAGCAGAAGTCGAAGACCCAGAGTAAGTTCCAAGCTTCTTTCAACTGTACACTCATTTTTCAGGCTCTTAAATGACCAAAAACAGAAATCTATTGAAGATTTACAGCACAGATTGTCCCTCAAAAAGGATGAACTGCTGGCAGCTCAAGATGAAATTATAAAGCTGAAAGAGATAATAGGTAATCTGTAATTATTTTTGTGCTTATTTCCTGTTTCTAAAATAGAAAGCACTTACTCTTTTGTTTTTAGATAGGTTAAACCAGAGGAGCACTTCCCAGGAAGAAGCAGTGAGTGTGCTGAGAAGTACAATTAGTGTTTTGGACAAAGAAAAGGACAGTCTTCAAGAAACCGTGGATGAAAAAACAGAAAGAATTGCATGCTTAGATGACAACTTAGCTAACAGGGTATGTCCAGTACTACTTTGCATTCCACCTGGGGATTTTTAAAGCAGTTATGTTTTAGGGAGACATTTTGCCTTGATGAAAAAGTCTGTGCAGAGCACATAAACACTGTGCTTGGACCCAATGCAGAGTCATTTGTCAACTCAATAGAACTTTAATAATGAAAGTAACTGTATTCCCTAAATACTTCAAGAAAATAAAGAAGCATTTGTTTGCATTTTGCATGTGGAGGGGTTTATTGAGGTATAAAGTACTAGCCTGAGGTGACAAAATCTATAGCTGACTTCCATCTGTTTCAATGACAAGACAATCCTTTCTCAGGAAAGACAAGAAACTTGGAAATCACTTATTGGTGAAGAACTAAGATAAAGGTTTACATTAAAAGTTCTTTAATGAAGTGCCCTCTTATGCTGCAACATAATAATACCTAATACAACTTTAAAATTTTTTTTTCATAGGAAAAAACAATTGCTCATTTACGTTTAACTCTCTCTGAGCTGGAGTCCTCAACAGAGTAAGTAAAGAGTAGGATGCCTTCTTTGGAGGTTTTGTTTTATGTAGTAGTTTCAAAGAGAAAGTAGAAGGCTATTTTAGGGTTTTTTTGATGAAATTAAGTTAATCCTGTTTGAGTTAAGTAGAGGACTGTACTGTGTTGAGAAAGATGTACTCAACTTTGGAAGGCACTTTCTCTGCAATTATATTACAGGCTGCTAAGAAACTGTTACAACAATCATTAACAATTGCTTGTCTGTCTTAATTTCCCTAAACTGGTAAGGTTTCCTAACTCTTGGTCAAGGAGTAGTTTTCTAGCACTCCACTAGGTGTTAGATTGACCCAGGTAAGAGTCAGAGCTGAATTCTTAATGATTGGCAATCTAATTCTTCTAGCTGAAGTACAGTCTTAATTAAAATGTATTTACGTAGTTTTTAGCTGGGCTTGCTCTGATCTTTCATTCTTTCCTCTTTTTAAGCATGACTTTTTAAACTACAGCATCTTAAAAATTTAAACACCAATATTTAAATACTTGAAGCCCAATGTAACTGAATATTAGCTATATTGATGCATGAGCTATATGTGTCAAAAAAACCCAATGCAAAAGTTCACCTAAGTTTACAGATATTTATATTTCTAATTTTTCGTTTAATCTTTCCATTACTCTTTTGATAATTGTCCTTCAAGTGTAAATTATTTGTCTTCTTCCTTTATGGCTTAGAAAATATGCAATTACCATAATCATTACCAAACACAAATAACAATTGTTATCTGTAATTGCTCTTTGTGTAATAAGATACATCTTACCAGATATGTCTTCAAAACTAAGATTAAATCCATCTTATTTCTGCATATTGACATTTTACATACTTAGTTTACATTTTATTTAGACTTAGTTTGTCGTCATTCAGAGAGCAAGAATTTTATCTGATAATTTTCAGCAGTATATGGTATAGTACAAGAAGGGACAATTTTAATAATGTTTTCACTTGATAGCCAGATGCAGGACAGGCTGAACAACAGAGACCGTGAGATAGCCAGCTTACATCGCCAGCTTGATACGTCCCAGCTAGAGCTGGCAGAAATGGGAAGGGTAAAGGACATGGCTCTGAAAGAAAACAGGCGACTGCAAGATGACCTGGCTACAATGGCCAGGGAAAACCAGGTATGAAGGCAGTATGTGACACTGCTGTATTAAATCATTTGTTGCTTGCTTGTATCAAAACTGCTACATCCTCGCTTCTGATTGAGGTGTTTAATGATTGGTATTTCTTGAGCCCTGGCTTATTGAAAATCACTAGGCAGAAATTGTAAAAGCAATACTTCAGATACTTCAGTGTAGTAATGCAGTGAGGGAGAAATGGGCAAGCTTTCAGTTTGGTAACGCTTCCTGAGACTAAAAAAGAAATCAAAATAAATTAAATCTAGAACTTTATTGTTTATAATATAATGAAATTATGTTAATTGGTTATATCACTTCGCAATCAGTATTTAATTGGTAAAGATTGGGTTTATTACCTTTGGAAGTGATTATTGAGAGAGAAAGAAACTCCAAAAGCAGACATCAGATTATCAGGTCAAAGTGGGAGAGGGAGAGAAAGAAACTCCAAAAGCAGACATCAGATTATCAGGTGAAAGTGAGAGGGAGAGGAAGGGGATTGGTAGCACATCTGAATTTGTTCTGGTGCAGTGATTCATTAGTTTCATCCATCTAGTTTCCATGAAGCACTGGATTTATTGAATGAGGTATGCCATATTTTAGATTAGGGTCTTTTGGAGATTAGGGTGTTGGAGGAACAATGATTTGGTTTTGTGCAGCAGCTGGTTATTGCTGACCAAAAGCCTCCCAACTCCAAGTGCATGACATGGATGTCCCTATAGTATAGAGTGTCTTTATGGACAATATATAACCAAAATGTTCAGTGTTTTATAGGGTAAGTATCATCTTTTATTGGGCTGAGCATTAGAAAGTCCATGTAGAGGGTATGTGAGAGTTATCTTAAGAGTGAACCTGGAATTTTGTTGCAACTCATAACATACAACTTGTATAGCAAATACAACTACTGCAGCTCCTCGTGAGATTCAACCACCTTTTAAAATTTTCATCCCAAGATACAAATGTTTGTTTGAATTCACTGTAAGTACAAACACTAAAACTGATCAGGACATTTTTAACTAAACCATTTATTTCAATTCCCCTCAGTCACCCCAGCTGAGTCTGATGCCACAAAGTATAATATAGCAACATGTTTCATGGAAGTGATTAGGACCTTGAACAGTTCTTGCAAAACCTATAGTGCAATATATAAATATGTGGATATACTATTGAAAGTAGACCTACTCTTTACAGGTGTCTAATAAGATGAAATATTGAATATTATCGTAATACGATTATGAAAGTTTTCCCAGTGTTTGGGAAGGCTACCACAGAGACAGGCAGACTGATTTTAGCATATGTTAAATAAGACATACAATAAAAAGGCTAATGAATAGTAATATACCACAAAAAAAAGAAGGGGAAGAAATAAGGCAGCATCTTTTATTTCCCCACATTTGATCATGGACATAGAAAAAGATACTTGCAGTTATGGCTCTCTGGGCTAGATGACTCAGAAGAAGAGAGCTGAAGCTGAGAGGGATGCAATTGGCAGTTCAAATATCTCAAATAAATTACATGGTACATTTTTGATGTTTAAATATGATCTTACTAGTGTATTTAGTTATTTTGTCTTGCAATTCTACTTTAAAATAAATGTTATTTTGTTAGGAAGTTGGCTTTCTATTGATCTAAATCTTTCCTTTACTCAGGAATACTGAATCTTAAAGCTATAAAAATTCCAGCTCCCAAACATCAATATGTCAAATTTTCCAAAGATCAGTAGGGTGTGTCATCAGGGAAGCTTCATGTTTTATGAACTGGTGGGATAGTCATTGTTTATTGTGATTACTCTTGCCTGGAAACTCTTTGGTACATCTCAGGTAACAGGAGATATTTCTGAACTCTACAAATCCCAAAGAGCTTTGTAAGTAGAATAGAAAAAATCTAGGGCATATGCAATTACTTTGATTTAATCTGATGGGGTATTATATAGTAATTAATTTACTGCAAAGCACAATTTTGCCTTTATGCAATCTCTCTAGGCTGTCAGTACCGAGCTTGAAGATGCAATACGTGAAAAAGAAGAAATGAAAACCAGGGTTCATAGTTATATAACTGAAGTCTCCAGATTTGAGAACTTGATAGCTTCAAAGGTAAAAAATATTATCTGTAGGCAGTCATTACTGCATTCAGTAAAACAAAGTAAGAATTGCATGGTTTGGTCCCATTTCTTTCTTTTGTTTTTCCTTATTTTCTCTGCAGTGTTTAAAGCTACTAGTGGGGGATTCATATAGCACATTGTTAGATCTGGAGCACTGATTAATTCTAGCACATCACAATTTCATGGATCATGTTTCAATTGGCCATAATGCTGGAGATTGACAAACATGTCATGTTTGAATGTTATTTTGCTTTTTGGCTTTTGACCAGGCAATCAGTAAAATAACAGGTACTGTTTCATTATTGTAGGCAGAAAGCAGCTTATACAATGATTTTAATTATTTTGCCCTTTTGGAAAAGAAAAAAATGTTATCTGTTCTGCATAAAATTGTAAAAATAGTAATGTTAAAATAGTGCTCTGGTTAAATGTCCTTTATCATGATACTTGAATTCAAAAGCATGATATATGAGTTAAAATCATTTTAAAAAGATAGGATTTGTGTCAAGACAACATGAACTGGCAAATTTATTATATGACTTTGATTGGGAAGAATAAGTTTTGATCTGACTTCAACTTGCATGTCTAGATGAATGCATGTAAATTCAACCACTTTTTACAAGTAGAAACTGAAGCATGGAGAAAAGGTTAAGGTCAGTAGTAGGTTAGCTTAGAACTATCAATCTAAAATATTTGAAGTTTATTTTTTAAGAATTTTACAGCATATCATGTGTTCAAACTACTTCAGCTACAGACAGGGCTACACCTTCTACACCTTTGGCAAATGATAATCAAGTTATTATAAAAAAGTTATTCAAGTTGGGTACCAGGAAGCTATAGAATACACAGCCAGCAACCAATTCAGGGATTTTTCTAGTATTATATCTGGAGAATGCCCGTGGAGACAAGGATTTACTTTTCTGCACAGTGTTCACTTGCTAAGTCTGAAGTTTCTATTTCCTAATGCTCCACCTGATCCTCTCTGCACTTCCCAAGTTCTGCAGGATACACAGAAGAAATTTCAGAAAGAGTTGCCTTTCTCATTAGATTTATACTGATTTATACTACCAACCTGCATATCCCAAGTTCTGCAGGATACACAGAAGAAATTTCAGAAAGAGTTGCCTTTCTCATTAGATTTATACTGATTTATACTACCAACCTGCATATCCCACTGCACATTATTTGAGCAGGGAATGGAGGTAAATAAGAAAAATTTATCCCTGCCTTATAATCCACTCTTGGCCAAAGTAAAATTCACAAGCAACATTTGTTCTATCACTGCACAAATGGTGAGCACCAAAGCTTGCATTTTTGTACCTCTGTGATAGACTCCTTTGGTGTGTATGCTCTAGTAGATTACCAGTGTTTCAGGCACTGCTAAAAAGCAAATATTTATAAGAGTAAAGTAACTAAAAGAGCTGAAAATGGAATTTCTTGGAAAGGGCAGCATGCAGTGTATCTCAGTAATGTGACCCTTGACAATGCAGAGAGATCCAAAATAACCCCTCTCCTGGGTGTATTAAAACTCATTAGCAACTCCTAAGTGTAATTCCACTTTAATAAAACTTAATGCCTTATTTGCTATTTGGACTTGGAAAAGGGATGATGAATTTTAGTAGTTGCCGGATAGTGGGATGAAGAAAATGAAGGAAGTTTTGCTTTCTAAGGGGAAAAAAATGAGCTATTTTAAGGAATAGGCGTGAAATGAGATCAAACAACGTGAAGGTATGTTGATCGTTGCAGAGTGATTTACTGTTTCATTAGGAAAAAGAAAACCAAGAATTGTTAGAGAAGTTCCGGATGCTCCATACACAAGCTGAAGGCTGGGAAATGAAGGCTCATCAAGCTGAAGGAGAAAGCAGCTCCATACGCCTGGAACTCCTTTCAGTAGATACAGATCGGAGGCATCTTCGAGAGAGAGTGGAGTTACTGGAAAAAGAGATTCAAGGGGTAATGTGCAATGGAATTCCATCTAGGACAGTGGGATACATCCAAGTGCTTTTAAATAAAGTCAATGGACGATTTTTAACACCTTAATGGAAAATAATTTCTGCATGTGAATGTTTCAAATACAAACACTGGAGTTTTTGAAACAGTAATTGATTTTGTTTAGATGTGCTTTGCTTCACTCCTGCTTTCCCAAAATTAGAATTGTAGCATATATTTTCATAGTTTTAGATCTCTTCTGTTTGGTTATCACTGTTACTATGACATTGTAAGAAACTTCTGTTAAGTTGCTTCAGAATATTTGCATATAGCGTTATGAGTATTTTGCAAGCTTAGTTCTTACGTTTCTTTGAAGCTTTGAATGAAGTATTTGAAGCATTGGTGGCTGGACTCAAGGTAAAAATCTGGTAGACATCCAAATTCAGAATCAGGATTCCACAATACTGAATCCTAGACCAATGTTGTAGAACATAAGATTTATATTTTAGAAGCAGAGGTTTATATTTTAGAACAGAGGTTTATATTTTAGAAGCAGTAAGAGAAGTTCTAGAGCATAAATGTGGTGGGTTGACAACATTTTGTTCCATACTTGGAATTAGCCAGAAGGAGTTAGAGACTGTATTGTAAGCTGAGTTAAAAATAGGTTGTATGTTTGGGATTTAAGCTTCTTAATTCTTGTTCCACCTTTTTATAGTACTTGTATCATTACTCAAGTTGGTGATTAAAAATTGCAGAGGTGGTTTATTAGTTGCCCTTAGCTATGTTTTAGGGTGAGGGAAGAAATATTAAATTTTATAGGGAAAATAAAGTGTTAAAAAACCCAGGTTATTCAACAGGAGTCTCATAAATTTAACACTGAAAATGTATCTGTATTTGGTTTTGTTTAGCACATTGTTGCACATCAAGTATATGAATCTCAGCTCTCCTCCATAACCAAAAATATGTCCAGATTGGAAGAGGATCTTAAACGTGAAAATCAGGATAAGGCTTCTGTGTTAGCAGACCTCGCTTCTGTGAGAGAACTCTGTGTGAAACTTGAGGCTAGCAAAGAACTTTTAGCTCGACAGCTCACGTCCAAAAGCATGGATTATGAAAGGGTAAGAGGCAAAGGCAAATTTAATTTGCTGTAACAAAGTAACTTCCTTCGCTTTTAGTAGGTTTTGGAGAAAATAATTGCTTCTTAAAACAAGGTAAGTTAATTTACGTCATTAGTTTTGTGTTTTTATATACATTATAAATTTTACAATATACAGATCCTTAGCTGTGGGTTTTGTACAAAAAGAGGGAGTTTCTTTGATTCATTACCACTGCAAAATGTTGCAGGTGTAGTTTTAACTGTACCACAGACAGATCATATATATATTTATTTTTGGTTTTTTAGTTGACTCAAACTTTATAAAAAGCAAATAGTACACTTCTTATTTGAATAGTAAAGACTCTACACTAATGGCATCTTTTCAGTTAAGAAATTGAGATACAGCTAGAATTCATTGAATATTTTGAAATAGTTTTAAAAGTTCTAAATATTCATATTTTCTGAACCTTTTTCTTTACAGCTGATTTTGTCTTCATTTAGTGACTTGGTCAGCCTTTCTGGGACTGTAATATTTAAGACCTTGAGAACAGTAAAATTTGTTTATATTCACAGAACTGAAGAGGAAAACAAGTATTCCTGCATTTTTAGCAAAAGCCAAGAGGCTAATTGTGGGCTGACCTAGTCAAATAGGATGAAGTATAGTATAACACTTGTGCAAAGTTCTACTGTTAAAAGCCAATTTGTGTTCCAGGTACTTACCTAAACATTTCCAGCACTCAGTAATGCAGCTCCCAGTAAAACATTTGACAGATGTACCGCTTGAAAAGTTTTAAATTAAGTATAGTTTAAAATAATTGTAGGCTTTACATTATTTTGTGAGCTGTTTCCTAATCTTTTTTATGAAACTTTTGTCCATTTCATTTTTTTGTAACAAATCTTCACAAAATAAAATTCTCTGTGTTTGTAAATTAGTGTGTTAATAACATATAAAATTTGTGCCTTAGGTTCTAGGAGAATTAGAAGATACAAAATCAGAAGGAGAGTTGCTGAAAAAGCAGCTATCCAGTGAGAGACTTACAGTTCAGAATCTTGAAACTTTATTGGCTACTAGTAGAGACAAAGAATTTCAGAATCAATTAATGTCCCAAGACAAAGATACCGAAATTCAGTTACTGAAAGACAAGCTAACACTGGCTGAGAGCAAACTGTAAGTTTTAACAAATGTGTGTGTGTTATGTCGTTTGCAAAAGAACTATTTCTTTGTGACAATACTTATTCACAAAATCTGGGTGTTGGGTATGACTGAGCAGATTTTTGCAGCAATGTCTTTTGGCCTTTCATCATTTAAAGTTTCTTTACAGGTCTTTCATATTGCTTTCAATTAATCAGCACTTTGGTGGACATCAGTTTAGTGCAAGCAGTAAACTTGAACAGGAGTTCCAAAGGAAATATCTTCTACATAAAATTTTAACATGTGCTTACTGCTCACAAAAAAAAACCCAAGTATATTAAATTCATGGTAAATGTGAATTGCTTATCTGCTGAAGATGCCTATTGTCCTTGCTTTGATTAAAAATCACTTACATAATAAATAGTGAAGTTATAGTGCTTTAAAGTACTTTTGCTACTTTTGATATTAATGGTTGTGGGAAAAGTCCTGTGTCACTTATTATTCCTTTGAAATAGGAACAGAACTAAACCTGACACCTCCACCAAATGTGGCCAGCAACTTCTGCTGCAGATCTGCCTAAAAAAGCAATAACTTTTAGCAACGCTTATATATAAAAAAGACTGATCTGTTTGGAGCAATGAAGTTAAGAGGGGAGTTAACTTTGTGTGTGTTTGAAATTCTCCTAAGGATACATCAGCAGGAGCTAGTGGTAGCTCTGCATTAAATAGCAACAAGGAGTAGCAGCTGAGTGCAGATGGTGGTGAAGAGTAAAGTCAAAGCAGAATTTCAGATGTAGAAACCCACCTGTTTAGTAAACACTAACCTAGGGAGAGAAAGGAAACGTGGAAGTTAATGGAACAGGTAATACTCCTCGTGAGATATAGCGTGTATTCCACTTAAACTGGTGACACAGATGTTCAAGAAATACGCTTTTGGTTGATTTATGTAGAGGCTACAACTTGTGATGGTTTATGATGGTCAAGGAGCAGTGATCTCAGTGAATCTGGAGATTATTAAATTGAATTTTTAAAATGAAATTGAATCCAGTTACTTTGTGTACAAACATTATAAAACTGTTTAACTATGTGCATAGTCGTTTTTTCACTGTTTTTCTTTTGCACACATTGTAAGGTTCATTTGTTTTTTGTAAATGTCAATACTTGCAGTGTTAATAGGGTGAGATATTTGCAGGGAGATGGAAAATGTTCTCTTGGAGGAAGAGTGGCCATTCTGTTGAATTGCTTTCCACTGTTTATCTCAAGGTTCTGCATGTTACTAGACAAGTGTTCAGGTGTGAGAACAAGTTGTATATACCTTATTTTCTACTATTTGGTTTGTGGTAGTTGCAGTCTAATGAACAGGAATTTTTAAATGCTCACAGCTGTGCTGAAGTATGTGACAATTATTTGTGAACATTATTTAAAGTTTTAGCTTTATAGTACCTGTCCTTCCACTTTATTTAGAAAATGGCACTGACTTCAGAAGTATTCTCAGAAGTAAGTTTAACTTGTGAAGTTCTCCAGTGCTGTAATTATGAGTAGTGTAAAGAATAAGTAGTTATTACTTTGAGTACTGCATGGGTGATAGTACAGTAAATGTGGTCTTGATCCTCTAGAGTGATTAAAGAATTAAACAGAGAATTTGGAACAGCTAAACTACTTGTTGAGAGCTATGTGTATCTGCTGTGAAAGAGATGTCCTCTGAAAATTGTGTATCATCATGTAAACTTACATGATGATTACTGTGCATAAAGGGTTTCAAAATGTTTCTAAGTTTTGGAGTGATTTACTTAATGCTCTTAATTTTGTTTAAATGTCACTGAACAGAATAACCTCAGAACTCACAAACTGTTTGCTTTCTTTCTTTATTTTACAATAATGATATTGGGCCCTGAATTCTTACCTCCATCCTGAAAGCATATGCCTGTCTTTGAAGGACATATAAAATATCATCAAGATGTCTTGTCTTCTGCATCTGTTCTCGACATACTGGATCAAGATACCATTCTAGGAATTTTACTGATGAGTAGGGAACATGGGAAAAAATATTCTGCGGTTTTATTTGGAACAAATCTCTTGAGTAGTTTACGTCTTCCTGGAGTCAAAGACCGGCTGGTGCCAGACAGGAAGTCTGTGACTGAGCTAGGAGTGGAACTCATTTTTCAGAACTCCAGTCCAGTGCTTTAGCAATAAACCAGTACAACTTTCCTTCTCCAGGAGAAAGTTTTGAGCACTCCACCTCACAGTGGCTTTGAAGACTGTATGGAATGACATAGCTGTCTAGATTCTTGCTTAGACAACCTATTTTACATGCAATAATTTCTTTTTCTTCCTTTATAATGTAATTGATGGTATTTTGCATCCAAGCATTGAGTAAGCCAAGATGATGATTTACTGAGAAGTATATTAATCATGTTTCTGAAGATTTTCAAGGCTCCTTTTAACTTTGATTCTTGCACTTGAAACAATTGGGCACAAATACCAAGGGTGTAGTTAAGTTTCAGACTCTGGGTTTTGCTGGTCTGGTGTTTGCTTTAATACAATTTTTACTTAGATTTGGTTCAGTTGTGTTCATGGCTCGCAAGATAGTTCCATCTACTTGATAAAATTTTTACTGAAGCCATTGTCTGTTAAGTTTGTAATTTTTTGTGGATATTTACTGCCTTTTTTTTTTACACGAAGTCTATCTCAAATTGCAACAGACAACAGTAAAGCAAATAAAATAATTATTTAATTGTTTTGTCTGTTTTTATCAAGCATGTTTGTGTTTACCTTTGTCTGAAAAAGAGCTTGATGTAGTCAGGATGTAGTGAGAGGCTTGCCAGCTTCCTGCTTCATTCTCACCTTAGGTTCTTCCAGAAACATTCTGTTGCATTCATTTGGTTCTTGCTGCTTCTAATTTGATTTAGTCTGTGAAACAACATGTTCAGTATCTGGTTTTGTTTTATTTTTCTCTAACTTCTCTAAGCTCCTAGCTGACATTGTTCAAAGAAAACTTTGTTGCTTCTCCTGATTTTTTTTTAGAAGCAGCAATAATAGAGAGGTTTCCATGCTTCGAAGTAAAGTTGCACAGATGCAGGCTGACACTGATGTTTTAAAAAGGAAACTGACAACTGAGCGATTTGAACGGTAAGATGCAGTTTTGCAGTGAGTTGACTCTCCCTCCTTCTTTCTTCTTTCTCACTTTTAAAACTCTTGCTTTTTTGAGCAGGGGGAAACTTTTATGGAATACTCTGTTCCCCTTGTCATACAAAATTTAATATTTTCATCTTGAAAACTGCTTAAAGAAAAAAATCTTATACAGTTTCTGAATTTCTTTATAAGTTTTGGGAGTTTACCACTGCCTCTAAGAATAAAAAAAAACCCCCTTCTGATGAAAATAAATAGAATAAATAATAGAACGGAGGGGCTTTATGAGGAAGCGAGGCATTCTGCAGGGCTCTGTTCTGTTCCTGTGCCGCGGCGCAGTCCCCAGGCTGAGGTTGCTGTGTGTTGGCAGGGAGCGAGCCATCCAGGAGATGCGCCGGCACGGCCTCTGCGCGTCCTCGCTGCGCGCCTCGCCGCCGCTCAGCTCCACGCTCCGCTCTCCCGCGCGCTCTCCGGAGCGCGGCGCTGCCGGAGCCGCTGAGCCAGCAGCAGCTGAAACGTAAGTGGTTTGACTTCAGCAAGTCTTTTCTGTCTGAGAGTTAGGTTTAAACTGTTTCTAAACAATACCTTTGTGATTATATGAAATTGTTACACGCTTCAGATGGTTCTAAGTTCTGCTTTTGCTGTCTCTCCTGCTATAAAATATTGATGGCAACCAATAAACCAAAGTGCTCTCCAAAGACCATATAATGTAATGGATTCTCATCCTCTTTTTCTTAATGGCCTTGCACCACCTGACAATTTTCAAATATATGTTGCCTGCATATTACTGCCATTTATTATATCCAGGTATACTTTATTATTGTTGTTAATAGTTATCTCCAAATAATGAATGGTTCATATAAAGAGCAATGCCATGAACTTCTCCCAAGTACAGCAGTAACGGAAAGACACTCCACAGAAGAATCCAACTAAAATGCATTTGAACTCTATGCTAGATGAAGCTTACCTCCAAAACAAGTGCATAAAAATAATTAATGTATTTTTCATTGTTAGTGCTTGAATCTATGAATGTCTAAGATCGTGATCACTATAGCCCATAAAAATGAAATCAAAATCAGCCCCTTACCTGTTCATTTTCACTGTCATGTTTGTTCTTTTAGAGATCATTGTTGGTTTAGATGATGCCAGTTATATGTTACAGACCCGATTATTGACTGTATATCCCACCTGTCCTATATTGAATAATAAATTGTAGTGAAAAGGGGAAGGACAGGAAGAGATAAAGAGTGATTGTTGTAGGAAATATGTGTGCTGTTACAGCTCATGAATCTAACAGATTTTAAAGTTTATTTTTGCTGGTAAATATACGTGGCTTGTTCTAAGCTTACTTTTGTTAACAAAAACAGAGGTTTCTTGAGAACTGAGCTCAGCCTGGCATGAACCCACATTGTCAGCAGTTTTTCTCTTCTGTGAATTTTTGGGCAAAGCAAAAAGTGGAAACTGTAGCAAATGAGATACTGACAGTGGGGATGAATCAGCAGATATGCCTTTGCTTTACTGGTGATCCCCATGGCACACCCTGTTATACTGTAAAACAACATTTTGACTGAGGTGATGACAGATAATATATTTCTGAGAAGGAGCATCATCAGTAGAGTATTGTCTTTAGTCTTCCTTGCTTTACAGTGAGTCCTGAGAACAATAAAAAGTCCAATTGCTATGCTTGGAGGATACCATGTAGTGCACTATTTTTGTCTAGTATTTGTATCCCTAGTTTTAACAATGTCAACTCTGTACCATATCTTACCAAAAAATACCCCATTTTCATGAAGTGAGTATTTTTAAAGAATGTGATTTTTAACAACTGAATTCCCATACAGTTGTTATGCATATCTTGCCTTTTAAATGTATCAATTACAGTAGAGTGATCTCAGCAGTGCTGTTACCATCTTTCATCCTTGTTGTTTATTCCTTCTTGGGAACTTAACAGAGTAAATTGTACTCTGTAATTACTGTTCTGTAGTGTTACAGCTGTCTCTCTCTGACCTGATTTCATCCTCTCAAGCAATTTTCTCTTCCTCCTCATCTCACTATTACTTTTGTAAATCATTTTAGCTATGGGTCAGTGGTTGATATGCTAATAGTTGATATTTGGGAATAACAGAAGATCATCTGAGGAGGCTAAAGCTAATTACTACTTTTTATCCTAATATTAATAAGTGAAATATAATAGTTACCTGTATTTTGACATCTTTTCTTTCTCCACAGAAATGTGACCGTCAAGGAATAACCAGTACTTGAGTAGCTGAAGCATTACCTTGTTACAAGGACATTTTTTTTATAAATTATGAATACTTGTATTTTACCTCTGTTTTCTTCAAATCACTGATTACCTTTGAAACCTCTGAGAATGGGTGAAGTAATCAACTTTGGAAAATTCTGCTTTCCCAACTGGCAGGAGTGACTGACTTTTTCTGGCTGTTTGACAGGTTTTGTATCAAGCCTGGCTATGTTTTGTTACTTTTTTAGAAACATAATAATTAAAAGAAGGAAATGAGTATTGATTTGACAATCTCTTGTTTTCATTTTTTAATTTCATTTGTTTGCTTATTTCATATGATTGGAGAAGTTTATTCATCTTAACGTGAACTAACATAGAATAACATCCCCAACTGTGTTAAAAATGCTGAGCCAATGTATGTTTTCTACTCATGATGATTTCCTATGTTTGGGCTTTTAACAAGTGTTTTCTGTTTTCAGGTTATTCTTTATGGTATTTAAAAGTATTGATTACCTATTTTGTGAATGAATTTTGTTTACTGTATCTTTTCTTAATAAAAAATATATATCAGTTATTCTTTATTACTGTTTCTATCAATCTCCCTTTGTTTAACCTTTGTGTGAAATTGCATTTTAAATATCCCCATATTTAATAAAAAATAAAGAGAAAAAATTTTAAAGATGTATTGAAATACTTCAAATATTAAAAAATTCTCAAAAATATTTTATATTCAAACTTTTGAATCATTTGATGTTTTTCAAATTTTGGTTTTAAAAGTTCAGAGCAACACCTGGAATCATTCACACAGTTAAGCTCAAGCTGTTGAAGAGGTGACACAGGACTTCATGTTGTGACATACATATTAGGTAAATGAAGTGAGAACTCATCTTGACAATATCTGCTGTATTTAGCAGAGGAGCATTTCAAATTTAGGCTTTGAAGCAAGATGCAGTTAGGAACACAGAGTTTTCTGAATAATTACATGCCAGCAGGGTGACAGGATGTGTATTCATAAGAATTATACAGAGCAGTAGAAATGGGAGGATGCATTGCTGCACATCCTTGCACTGGCCAGAAGGTCTTGTTCTGCTGTTCTAACATCCAGTAAAAACCTGTCATTACCAGTTAACATTACAAGCATCTCTAAGGTGCAGACAACATTTTAAATTACATGGGGGGGAAAAAAATTGCTTAGATTTTATCTAGTTTGTATCAAGATTGTTCCACTTAAAAATGATGAAGAATATTGTGTTAACTGAAAATACTGTATCATATATTATGCATTAAATTTTACTGAGTAAAGCCAGATTAGAACACCAGTTCAGAAGTACCTGAAAATACTTGTGTCACTGAGGTTTCTCAGGAACTGTGTATTCATGGTGGGTGCATCTTACACATTTTACTTTCTAGGTCTTTCATTTACCAGTTATAGAAGTGAGGAGGATTTCTCTCTAACTGTTATTTACCTATTAATACTGTTTGTAATTAAGTCAGTGGTTTCCACTGATGCTAATTGGTGTTAATTATTCAGGTTGATTTAGTAAGAAAGAGAAAACTCATGTCCTGCTCTTGATGTCTTCAGTGGTGACTTTAAAGTATTCTATTTTGTAAATAAACCCTTTAAATTTTGAATTATTTTTTTAAAAACTAGCGTTCCACTTTATTGAAAACAGTATGTTTCATCTTACTGAAAAATGCAGATTTTGACATTACAATTAAAACCATAACACTTCAATTAATAGTAATTCCTACATGGATATATCAATTACAAAGAATTAGGGACTCATTGAACACAGGTGTTATAATAAAATTGGTATCATTATGGTGACCAAAGCTTGTGCAGATTTCTAGTATTAAAACAGTACTAATATTCAGACTGTAGTGTAGCTGTCAATTTGTCCTGTTTCTAATAATTTATATACATTTTTATAAGCAATTGTAGTAAAACAAAAGTAATTTTTAAACAACTTTGCTTTGAAATCAGCTGTTTCAATTAATGAAGTAGAAAACAAGCACAAATTTGTGGAAGATTTAAATCCATGGACTACTGCATGTGCCATGTACAAAACGAGCCTTTTGTGGGCTAGATGTTAATGTGGCTCACCTGGACTCTGCTCCCAGAGGCTTCCCTGCTGTTCTCACCTTTGGAAGATCCGAAGCACCCTTGGCTGTTGTGTGTAGTCCTCAGCTGGGGTGGTTGCAGGGGGAGTGTGGCAGACATGAAATCGTGATAAAACTCCATACACTCAAGTTGTCTTAATGTCTGCAATTGGGAAGGGGGGGGAAAACAACTTCAGAGAAATAATAAAGGAGAACTGTAATCATTTGGGCTGTTTTTCTACAAAACAATGAGAGTCTAGCATCAGAAGCAGGGGAATCTAGAGATAATAAAAGGGCAAGTGTTTTCAGTTTATTAAAACCTGAATTTCTCAATTAAAAATCATTATGTGGTTTTCAGAAATTCTTAGAGTTAATTGGTTTTGGGGTTTTTGTGTCTCATATTATGTTCCTAAAATTTAGGTAATTTAGGTAATTAAGATAAGTAAATAATTCTAGGGTTCAGTTGGGAAGCCAAATTTGTTCTTTTTTTTGTCACCCTCAACATGAGAAACACTGACATTCCTGTGTGATGGTAATTAAAAAAAAAAAAAGTTAAGATGAGAGATTCAGTCTTTCAATTTAAAATATTTTATACAGAAATTGACATATATCTGGCAGCCTGACCTAGGCAAGTGCTGTTATTCCTTAATGAAAGCTGCAGATTTTGGGGGGGTTTAGATCATTCCTTGGGAGAGAACTTTATATTTCTTTGTCTTTGCTAGCAGTGTAAGAAATGAGGGGTGTGTGGTTTTAGTGCCTTAAGTAAGCCAGAGGTGCAACTTTATATAAAAAGAAAAAATTCCAGTTTCATTTCATCCTCTGACCCTTCATAGGCCACACAAAGATTGCAGTAGCTGCAGCAACATTAATTCCTGGACCTAAAGCCTTACCATGCATGCTGCTCTGTAAATAGTGGGGAGAGAAAGCCTTGATGCTGTGCAAGCACTCATCAGTGAAAGCTGAATGGTGTCAGGGGCTGCACTGCTACCACAGGGCTTTGGCCACAGAGGCCAAGAACCAAGCCATCCATCTCCAGCAGGCTGCAGGGGTATCTCTGCCCCAGCACAGGGGCTCCAGCAGATCCCTGCACAGTGGCAGCCCTGCCCACACTGGGCTGCAGACATGGCTTGCCCAAGGGAACAGCTGCCAGCATACAGAGCCTTCCATGAGGCTCCCAAGACAACATGGACGTGGATGTTCTTGGGAAGTGCGGCAAAGTGCCCAAAGATGGTTAAGGGATTGGAGCATCTCTCACATGAGGACAGTCTGAGCAAGCCGGGGCTGTTGAGCCTGGAGAAGAGGTTTGGGGGGGAGCATCTCCATGTGTAACAGTAGGTGGGAGTAAAACATCTCCTCTTGGCTCTATCTGTGGGAGGTACAAGACAATGAGCTCAAATTGAAATATGAGTAATTCAACTGAAACATACGATTTTTTTTTTCCCCATGAAGGTGATCAAACAGTGCAACAGGCTGCCCAGGGAAGTTACAGAGTCTCCTCCACAGAGGTATTCAAAACCCATTTAGGAACAGTCCTGGACAGCTGTAGGTGACCCTGTTTTGAGCAAGGGTTGGTTGGACCAGGCAATTTTCAAAAAGGCAACAATCCTGGGGCTGTGGAAACTTTCCTACAAATCCCCACGGTGTGATCAAGTAAATGCTTACCCAGCTGTAGTGAATTTGCACTTATTATCTAAATTATGATCTTTGACATTTTAAAAATTACAAGTATAAGAATAATTGCCATTGTTTTGCCTCAGTATTAGTTGTATCTATGTTAGAACTTGTGTGAGTTTCAGAATTTATCATGGTGGTTGCCTCTCCCATCTGTGTGTGCTGCAAGCTCAACATCATCCAAGCAGAGCTGCCCCAGCAGTGTTGTCAGTGTGTCCTTTACCATTTCAAGGTGATAGCACAGGAATTAAACTAAGTAAAATGGCATGATGGCAAATGGAGGAGAGGGGGGAAAATGAAATTATGTTAGCTTCTTCTCAGTTTAAATCCTCCTGAGTAAGGATGGCTGTATTTTCATGAATACAAACACAGAAATGAGTTTCAGCATGGTTACTCAGCTGTGAGTCAGTCAAGGTCTGCAGGAGCAGATACTGCTCTTGGGAGAGATTTTCACTGAGCTTCCAGTCCAAAGGAGCACGTTGACATCTGAACTTGTCTTTATGGGAAGGCACGTGTGGGTTGCTGGACTATAGCTGTGTCTGCAATCTTTATGTGTTCCCGTTTGCTTTGCATAAATACATAAAGATGTCGAATGGAAGGAAAGGCACTCCTGGCTTGCTCCTGGTTTTTACATGATCTCTTTGTGCCACCTAGTGGATCTGGGTCCTTTCCAGTGATCATCCTGGAAAGGTTCGGGTTTCTCCACAGAAATTCTAGATCTTTAGTATTTTTATAATAAGATACACTAAAATCAAAGTGCAAGACTTGCTAATAAAGCTATGCATGCCATAAAGCCCATTCATCATTTTGCTGCGGAGATCTGTGTTTGCATCACTTTCCAGAAATTGTTGGTTCTTAAGAAAAAAAACCCAACAACCCATTTTACTCATTTCCAGCTCCCGGAAAGTGAAAAGTTCGACCTTTGCCAACAAAGGTCTGATGTAATTGAGCAATTTGATCGATTTGAAGGAACTGGCAAAAGCTGGATTCACCTCTTTCCTGGTGGACAACTTTTAAAGTTTTCTCTTTCTACCATCCAATTCTACCTCTTAAAAACATACAAGTGCTGCAGAGAGCAGTAAAGCCAAACACAGCAAAACTCCTGAATCTTTTGGAGGATTTCTACAAAATTCAGCTCTGGTAATAAAGGTGCTTTGTATCTTTGTGTCTATCTTTGTATCTATTTTATATTTTGAATATGAATACATACATATATATATATATATATATATATATATATATGTAATACCTAGTGTTAAAAGTAGCAGTCAATATACCTAACAGCCATCTAAATACACCTGGTGCATGAGCTTAAACTTCTGAATTATTGGTGAATTATGTAGCATCACCATCATATTTTCTGAAAAATCTCTTTGCCCAGGATTCTTCTCCTGGGAACCTGAAAAGCCTTAGAGAAAAATGATAATAATATTATCTGAGTTGCTTCTCCTATGTTTTGCTGCTTTGGAATGTGGCAGGTGATTGTTTCATTGGTTGCACATGAATTGTTTTTACTTATTGGCCAATCACAGCCAGCTGTGTCGGGCTCTCTGAGGAGAGTCTCAAGTTTCCATTATCATTCTTTGTAGCCTTCTGTCTGTATCCTTTCTGTATTCTTTAGTATAGCTTTAGGATAGCATCATATCATATCATCATAATTAAAAAATTAGCCTTCTAAGAACATGGAGTCAGATTCATTCCTTCCTCCTCTGTCCAGGGACCCCAGAAACTACCATACTGTAGACTGTGGCTTTAGTTGTGATGGGACTGAACAGGGAACAGATTGTGCCTCCCAGAGCTTGTATGACTAGTCATTACTTGAATACTGCAGGTGAAAAAGTGATTTCTAGCAATTAGTGTTTATTTCAATGTCACAGACTGGTTTTTCCTACAAATATCACTTGGACGCAGGAATTCACTGAGCAACAGCTTACTAAGGAGTGGGAGTATATCAGTTAATGCTTCCCTAAATTTATATTCTTCTTTTAAAACCTCTGGTACTGGGCACACTCAGAGACAAAAAAAGGGTAAGATAGCTCTTTGGTCCAACCCAGCATGGGTCTTACCTTTTCCTTTTAAGAATATCAGAAGGACCACTGCTGACTGGACCAAAAATTAAGGAGCAGACAAAATCTAAAGCTGCAAGGCCTTTTTCTCCAGGGACCACCTGAATCTGGAGAGCTGGCTGACAAAACACTCCTGTGTCAGTGATGGAGAATCATGAATGGTGTGGAACCAATGTTGATTCCAAAAGTGGAAGAGCCTGGATGGCACTAAGTACAGCATGTGCTTTTACCATGTTCTCCCTGGGAAACTCAGGAAACAAGTGTCCAGCGCTGGTGAAGTCTTGCAGTAGAGAGCTGAATTGGAAGAGTGGGGCCCCAGAAGAGCTGATACAAATACTGGAATAAGGCTATGAGAAAGAAGGGAGGCTGATTTCTGTGCTTCTCTGTTGGAGGACAGTTGGTTTTGTTTCTTGCAGTTTTCCCTACTTTTCAGTAAATTAAGGGGATAAGTATTTGCCTAGCTGCAGCACAGGCTAGGCGCTGGGTTCAGACTTGGGTCTTGCTGCAAGAAGAGAACAAACGGGGGTTCAGAGCGCGGTGCACCTGGAGCTGCGGACCTCTCCCCCTGGGGCAGTGCAACGGTGCTGGGTCCCGGTGGATGCGGAGAGACCCAGACTTACCCCTTCCTTGCCAGCAGCAGGGGCCGAGCGCCGCTCGCTGCGGGGCGCGGGCAGGGACTCGGGCAGGACGTGGGCAGGGAAGCAGGGATGGATGCGGGCGGGGATGGATGCGGGCAGGGACTCGGGCAGGGAAGCAGGGATGGATGCGGGCAGGGACTCGGGCGGGGAAGCAGGGATGGATGCGGGCAGGGATGGGGCGCGGCGCTGCGGGGCGCCCGTGAGCGGCGCGGCCGCGCTGCCGTGGGGCGGCCGCCGCGGGGGCGGCATCCGACGGGCTGGGCGGCACCGCGCCCGCAGCAGCCACCGGCGCTTCCTTCTGGCAGCGCGCAGAGGGAGCACAGGTAGGACCCTGCGCCCCACCCCTTCTGCCCGCGCAAGGGCCGCTGCGGAGCCGCTAGCGGGAGGGAGCCTCGCCGCAGACCGAGCTCCGCAGCCTCCCGCGGGGCTCCGCATCCCGGCCCCGGCGCTCCGGGAGCGCTCGCCGTGCGGAGCCGCCCGCTGCCGTGCGGGGCTGTCCCCGCCGCTTTGTGCCGCCCGCTCGGTGCCACATGTGCCCTTTGGCTCGGCAGCAGCCCGGGGGCAGGAGGCTGCGCCGGGAGGACGGCCAGAGAACCCCCCCGTAAGTAGCTCCCTGCCGCTGTCGGGCTGCCTTTGTTCGGTGGAAGGTGTAAGGAGGCGTGCGGGTGATTTTCGGAAGGTGTCACTTCATCGCTGCCGCGGAATTCAGTGACTGGGCTGGTTCTCTCCCATTCCTTCTGCTTCCCCTTTGTTAGCGGTTTCCCGGGGAGTCCTGTATTGTTTCAGCTTCACTGAAAAAAAGCAGGAGCTGTCAAAGAGATGACTTTGTTCCCTGCGATGCCTGTCTAGAGCAGCATCGCTTTGTTCGAGCTCCCGTGAGCCATTTGTCACACGAGCGCTGCCGTAAGGAGCGGGCTCCGCTCCGCTCCGCTCCGCGCCGCGCGGCCGCGTCCCTCTCCCTTCGCCTTTCCCAACAGCTGGAGCAGGTAAGCCAGAGGTAGCACCATCTCGCATGGGAAATCCATCTCCTGGTTACGCCATCTCCTCAGTTAGAAAACGCCTGTTTCAGCGGCAGAAATGCGTGTAACGCGCATCTTTTCTATGTCACGGAGGGGTTTTTAATGAATGACGGTTTGCGGGTTTTTAATTAATTGTGATGGTGTTGCCACTAGTCAGATACAAATCTGGTTCTCCGCAGCTGTAGTGTGCAAAACGTTGTTACGCCTCTGCTCTTTTATTTTAAGTGTAAAAATGCCCAGTTAAAACACAGTTCAAGGAGTAAATAGAGAACTGGAAACCACAACTGTGCATCCTGAAAATTTAATATGCCTGACAATAATGGCACTGAAAATGATCTGCTGTTGGGGGGATGGGACCATAGAGAAAGGGAAGAGTAATTTGCAACCAAAGGCCTAATAATAGATATTCTGTCGATGGCAGATACACAGATAATATAATTTGTTATCTTCCCAGACACATTTTCTGTAAATACCTTAAACGGTTTTGTATGAAAAGAGCTCTTTTCTTAGACTCTGGGTTATTTAAGATAGCTGATAGCAGTAACATGGTTTAGCAGATTAAATATGATAAATTAGAGCCAGAACTGACTTTTATTTGGTATTTAGTAATGCATGCTCAGTAAATTCCCATCACTGAAATAAATCTAATTGCACTTTGCATAGACAATTAAGTCTTGTAACTGTACCAAAACATTAATCAATAGGTGTAAATGTTATCATGAGTTTCTTTAACAAAGCCATTGATACTGCAGTAGCCAGTAGTTCTGTGTATTATTTACTTTGGGTGGTTTGAATCCAGGTCAGGAATTCATCAAATAGACAAATTCAACTCTTCCTTGGCTGCTATCAGTTTATCAGGTTAGACATTGTGTCTGGGGTTGAATATTTTGTTGCAACAATTAACTTGAATTGAACATTGTGAACTGTACTGAAATTTTATATGAAAGTGATTTGTAAATTTATTTGTGCTCCAGTTGGATAATTGCAAGAATTACTGTGGAAATAGCAAAGAGGTTGCTTTTGCTTGGTATTGGGTCTACTTTTCTCCAACAGGAAAATTTCTGCACCCTTTTCTAAAATTAAGGGCCATTTTCAAATACCCACTTGGGCAATCCTGCATTTTAGAGAGAATTGCTTCACATTTACAAGCAAATATTATTTTTTATTTATATACTGTATAACAGAATTTTAAAAGTGCACTGGTAGCAAACACAGTTGGTCTGAAATATGAATGGCTTGCTGGGTTCTGTGCTAAGACATTGACTTTTTTCTTTCTTTCTTTCCCACACCTCCCCCCCTCTCAAAGTTTGTTCCTTATAGTTTTATTTTGGTCTGTTGTTTTGTGAGGTTACACAGGTAACCGCATTTGTGAAATGGAAAGGCATTTGGTATTTCTTTAACATATAGTTCCTTGAAACCCTAACAAAATTTATTATCTACTAAAAATATTGTTTGGCAATAATATTTCACTTTAAATACAGATACTAAAAAGCAGCTGTTTTGGTTTCACACTTCTGATTACAGCAATAAAAATAACTTTTGCAGTTTCTTCTGCTTAGGCTCTTAGTCACTCTGAATAGTGTTTTGCCAGGTATCTCAGTCACTGAAAATGGATTTGTCTGTTACTAATGTAGTTTAGAGTTATTTCAATATTCCTATTATAGATGTGTCAGGTAAGCTCTTTTTAAATAAGAAACACATGGCATAATAAGTGTTGAGTGAAATGTGATGATGAATTTATGAATATTTGGTTGTTGTTTTAGAATGAAATATAACACAAACAATTTTTATAGACAGTGTTGGCTTGAATGACTATATTTTGACTTTTAGTCCACACAAGTCAAGAGACAAGACTTTTTTCATATTCTGAATTATTCATATTTGAAAATTGCTGAATCTGATTGTTGAGAGGGATTTTTTTTATCCTTCCATAAAATCAATGCAGGCTTTATTCCATAAAGGCCCAAATAAGAGAATCATGGCAAAAATGGTTAAACCTACTATTGGCAAGTTGACAAAGTCAATTTTTTTGGAATCAACAGACTCAGGGCAATGTAGTTGCATAATAGCTGCCATCAGCATGATATAAATGTTGAGATGCTCTAAGCACCTGCATTTTGACACTGAGCCAATGTATTTGAACAAGATATAATAAAGTTGTATAAAGTGCACTGTAAAATAGAATTAATTGGTGTTAAGTGGTATGATAGAAGGCAAACTAAAGTTACAAGGTTAACTTTAATTACATTACTGCTTCTACTGGAGGGGCCAAATTCTTTTATCTGTTATTTAAATCAGTTAGTGATGAATAAAAATTTGTTTGTTTCCATGGAGACTCCATGAGTTCTGCCTTTAGGGAACAATCAGTTGTTTTGTAGATCTTGCACTTATTTTTTCCCCATCATTTCCTAAGGAACTTTCACTCCTTTTGACTCTCTGCATCACATGACTTCTCTCTTTAAGAGCTAAAATACATTTTGTCAGAAGCACACAGCATTTACCCTTGCTTCACATTTAGCATTTTCACTTATATTGGTGGAGCCTTACAAAGAAATTAAATTGACTTGTAACAAATATTTTTTAATTAATGCTGTTCAAACCTGTGCATCACATGAGCCAAATCACAGTGATTTGGTAATTAAGTCTGGTGGGAAGAAAAATGTAGAGATCTTATTATCCTGGGTAAGTGGCTTACAGTGCTGTTTTGCCACATATTGAGTGAAGCTGATTCAGATGCCACTACAAATGTGTAAAGTACATCAATACATTTTTAAATATAGTTCAGTTTCCTCTTTATATATGTAGGCTGTGTACCAAATTATGGGAGTAAAAGTTTCATGCCTCTAACAAGGCCATTTAAGAAAATACTCTCATATGCAGATGATTTTAGTGCATTTAATTCACATCCCAACGTTGCTTTGAAATGGCTTTAATGCTAACACATGTGAAAGCTTTATTTTCTTCTCCATTATTGCCTTAAGAAAACCAGTAAGAAAATGATCGAAACAAGTAAAAACTTTCCTCACACTTTAGTGTTTGGGAGTGCAAACTGCTGTGCATTTTGCTGGCATGCTTGACCATCTCTTTCATTACTCAGCATGTTTTGAAAGTCAGCTGTCAGACTTGAGCAGCTTCATAAAGCAGCTCAGTCTAGTGATTTGTGGTAAGGCTTCTGTAGGAGGATCCTGCACACTAAAGATTATGTTTACTGTTAAGCTGAAATGTGGAGGGAGTGTGATGAAAAGAACTGAAGTGAAATGAACCATACAAAATTCTGACTTTCATGTTGCTCTTCAAAGAAAGTCGATTTTCTTCAAAGTAACATGCTGTCTTTCTCTGTGGCTTTTAAGAAAGCTGCATTTGAAACTTCAGCACAGAAAAAAAGAGAAAAAGGTACAATTACAAGTGATCTGTGGAACAGTTTGGGCCAGATGACAAAAATAGTGATAGGAAGCCCCGTGACTCTGTATTATCTTTGGGTATCTGTTGGCACATATGTGACAAAGCTGGATTGAGTAGATTGATCTGCCAACAAAACCAAACTGCCTTCCATGTTCTAGAACCTCTTTTCTGTTGCTTATAACTTTGGCAAATGTTAGCCATGTGCTCTGTAGTTCATCACACATATATGTGACTCATGTTAATTTTTATTGTAATTAATTAGTTGAGAATTAGACTAGTTGTTTTGCCTAAGAAATCCTAAGAAATTTGCTAAGAAAGCCTAAGACAGTTCAGAAACATGGTACTGTTCTGGTTTTTAGCTAGGCTTCAGATCCTGCTAAGTCAGTGTCCTTTTGTCTGATCTTCCCTTTTGCTGTCTTCATGAAAGTCTGTCCAAATTTTCTGTATAAGTCTACAAAATGCTAGTTTACAAATAAAGTTATAATACTAAGTCTACAAACTATTGTCGTTTTCATACACCTTTAACACTGTAGTTTTCACATACCTGTGAAAATTTTAGCAAATAAAATGAGAGATTACATGTTTATTCCACACCCAGTGCTACAGAGTATTTTTAACAGTGACCTCAGTGGTACTGGCTATATATGCAGCAGCAATTGGAGTGGGATTGTGACTTTGCTGGAGACAGAATTAAAATTAAGGTTTTCAACAGGACAAAGATGTTGTAGTTATGAACTGTATAAGGAAGGGATTGGGCAGTAATACTTTGGAAGAGCTTTGTGGTTTATGGTAAATTACCCAAGTTGCTGCTGCAATAGAAAGAAACATATGGTTTGGGAAAACAGCATGGAAGACATGAGAAGTCCTCCTCAACTGTAACACCACGTCCACATAGGCTACACACCAACAAAAATGTGTATGAGTATCCAGAGGAGAGGAATGGAAATAATTAATATATTTAGAATATATGGATTATGAATGAATGCTGAAATGTCTGGAGTTGTTTCAGCTCAAAGAATGAAGACTGTCACGGTTAACAAGACATGATAACTTTCTAATGTCACAAAGCTGTTGTGAAGCAACGTTGTCCATGTCTGTGCCCAACCAGATGATACGTAGTGCAGTCAGTAATAATGGGGTTGAAGCAATAGAATAGATTTCTGAGTTTGGATTTTCATGATTTTAGCATCACTAAACAGTGTTTGAGTATCAATCAGGAATGATATAAAATATAGTTGAATCCTTTCTGGACAGTGTGGTGGAATGGATAACTCTTTGAGGTCTCTTCTAGTCTCCTTGGTCTTCAACATCGATGCACCCTGGTGTTGATCAGATTTGAACAGATTGTACCTCGTTCCCTCACCAGTGCTTCATGTGGCAGAATTGCCTGTATGTGTGGTTTCCAAAGTGAACAGGGCTCTGAGCAGAGCAGTTCAGAGCTTTTGATGTCATCTCTTGACTTGGATCAGCTCTGACATCCACTCCTCTCTCCTTCCATAGTGATTCCTCTGCTGGTGCTTGGACAGGGAGTGTGAGGAAAGTGCCATGGGATCCTGGGAGGAGCCTTAGATCCAGCTGGCATAGGCAAGAGCAGGCTAGGGGAGCATGAGTGCAGATTTCACAAGGAACCTGGCTAGGAGGATCGTACATGAGCATGGGACGTGATGGATGTAAAGGGGAGGTAGGACCTGGGGACTTGGGGACTTGGGATAACTGGGACTTGAGAAAGAGTAGGATACAGAGTGAACTAGTAGGTGGGAATTTGGGTTACTGGCAAGGACTCCAGTGTACCAGAAGCCTTAACAATTGCAAACTGGGATTGACTTAGTAAGAAGACAACAAAGAGCCAAAGGAGATTAAATTAATGCCTGGGAAAGTTATGTTGGAGACTATGGGACAGAAGTAACTAAAAACTGGAAGAAAATTGGCGAGTCTTTCTTCCTAAGGTTACATTGTCTTCTAAATCTTAGCATTTGTGATTTAGGAGACCCATCATAAATGATTTCTGGGTCTTTTCAAATGGAGAATGACCACCTGTTACTCCAGAGATCAGTGCTGGGAATGTAGAGACAATTCTGTACCATACTGGTCTTAGGTGGGTGAGCAAAATAAAAGATGTAAAAGAAGCATTTTTCAATTTATTTTGATTTTCTTGGGTTTTTTGTTTGTTGTGGTTTTTTCGAGATTGACAAGTGAAAGAAAGGAAGTGCCAGAGCTTCACAGAGCTGTCAGAGTTGCAAGTTGCTAAGAAGAAAAAAGTAAGCTGATTTTTTGTCCTTTCTAGACCTGTTCCAGGCTTGGTAGATATTTTGCAGTAGCCTACGCTGGCCCATCTGGGGGCTATGATGATGAACAGTGCCATACTGCTCTCAGCCCTGAAGCTTTGGCAGTCATTGCTTCAACCACTGCTCATGTTTGGAGGAAGGACAGGCACCCTCAGCTCATACATGTGGGTTTTGATGTTCTTCCCAACCACCCTTTTCCAACATCCCCTGTTGACAGCGCAAGGGTGGGTTGTACTAAAGAGCCCTGCTGTGTTTTTTCTGGCAAGTAGATTAATCTTTCAGCCACCCACACAGCCTGCTGAACACTGTCACGAGCTGCTGGGATCTGGTAGCCTGATACCAACACCTGATATCTGACAAACTGTGTGCTTCGGGTTATTGTATTTCCTTGGATAGGAGGCCGGAAAAAAACAATGTAAGCAAGCTTTGGAGCACACAACATTACTTCAGCTGTGAAGACTCCATTTGGCCCAAGGTTACAACCCCTCATGCACCTGCCTGCTGGAACACCCTTTCCAGCAGTTAAAGGGTAGATTCCCAGTGCCTTAAAGCTCCCTATTCCTGCCACTTTTCAGGAGCCTTTCCAGACAGAGGCTGCATCAGTAAGAGGTAGATGGGCTGTAAGCCAGAAGGGTCACTGAACTAATTCTTTTTCAGCCCAGGTGTTTTTGTGGGACTGCTCTACATTGTCAGAAAGTGAAAGAGAAGCTGAAGACCTCTTGGGTTTTCTGCTTTCAGGATGACCCGAGAGTCCTTTTTTCCCACCCCACCAGCCAAAGAAAGAGTCGGGATTATTTGCCTCGTGTTCACAAAATTATTTATTATCTATTATCTAAAATATTTTCTCTCAGACCCACAGAGGCCTGATCTGCAGGTCTGTCAAAGGCACACTACCCACCCCTGGGCTGGTGTCTACATTTTATACTATGAGTTACGTATACTTTATTTATCGTTATTTTCCAATACCTATCACCTATGTTAGACTGTCTACTTCTACTTTAGGCCAATCTAAATGTGCTACCATCACCAAGCAGATGGAAGCTAGGGAGAAGAAAGAAGATGGACAGGGAACGCCCAAATTCCTCCATCTTGGGACTCCAAACCCCCTTTCTAAAAATCCCAAAATTCTACTTATCACTCTGTGACAGCTACTAATATACTACTTAAACTTTTGTGACTTGTAATTCTTCATACAAAGTTGGTAATTTGCTCCATGGATTAAGATTGAAATCCCAAGTGTCTTTGGCTTCCTGCCAGGGTCTCTGAGCCCCTCCCAGGATCTTGAGCCATCCAGGGCACCCAGAGGGATGTCCTGGGTTCTGACAAAGACCCATTTGTGACTCTGACAAGATGTTGAATGCTGTTGTTTCTCAAGCAGAACTGTGACAGTGGCATTAGTTGCTAGACTGCATTTTGCCTCATTTTATCTGCACTGTGCTTATTTACAAATTGCAGCTTGTCTGTTTGAGAAATCACCTTTGTAATGACCTGACCTACTCAGCAGGTTTAGTGGAAGGTAATTTGATTCACTCTGGGTGATACATGGGAGAAAGAACAACATTCTCAGGGAATTTGACAGCAAATTTTTACTTGCAAATTTTAGAACTTTCGGGTAGAATAATGTACTTGGCAAATTCTAAAACAACATCCAGACAAAGTAAGGCACTTCACAAACTTAGTAACCTTTAACTTGGTGAACTGTAACTTATCCAGACACAACAAGGCACCAAGGCTTTGACTGGAATTTTTTGGTCTGGTTTCCAATATATTATGAGAAGAAAGAAAGGTGTGTGATGACCACCCTAGGATCCAGTGGATTGTGCCAAGTCAGCACACATGTTGCTGTACTTTTTTCACGTGTTGCTGTCCTTTTGTCATGTGTTGCTGTCCTTTTTTTCTGCTCTGGTCTGCTGGGCCCTCTCCCAGGCCTCAGCTTTAGTGTTTCCTGGATGTGGCTGGCATCATTTTGGGGCTCACCACAGACCATGAGGGCAGGGTGCTGTTTTGGACCAGACCTGAGGCTGACTAAGGCTCAGTGGGGTTGGGATGTGGAGCAGCGCATCATTCCACACACACAGAACTCACCCTGTCCCCCCAGCACTTCCCACTTCCCTGTTGTTTTGAGCCAGCCAGTCATTCCTCCGCTCTCCTACAACCTTCACTACTGCAGTCAAAGGGGTTTTTATTGATGAAGGGTTTGTTTACGTATGTGGACTTCTGTAAAGCCTTTGATATGATCCCTCATGATCTCTCATGATCCCTCACAACATCTAGACTGGGAAGAGATGGATTTGATGGGGGGAAGTGCTAGATGAATAAGGAATGTGTTGGACCATTTTATCCAGAGTCCCGATGGGCAACAGTGACCAGTGGTGACCTTCAGTGGTCCATATGGGAACCAGTGCTATTTATTATCTTCATTGATGATATAGACAATAGGATTTAATGCAGTCTCAGCAAATTTGCAGATGGCACCAAGCTTGGGGTGCCATTGACCTGACACCTGGAGGATAGGATGCTGTCCAAAGGGATCAGGACATTCCAAGGGGACCTTTGTCTCACGCACTTTAACACGCCCAAGTGCAAGGTGCTGCACCTGGGTCAGCACAACCCCTGAGTATCAACACAGGATTAACAGATCCAGAACAGCCCTGCTGAGAGAGACCTGGGGCTGCTGGTGGACATGGACCCAGCCATGGGCGTTCACAGCCCAGAAAGCCAAACCTGTCCTGGGCTGTATCCATGCTGTGTGGGCAGCAGGGAGGGAGGGGATTCTGCCCCTCTGCTCTGTTTTGGTGAGAACCCACCTGGAACACTGCAAGGGAGGGAGGGGATTCTGTCCCTCTGCTCTGTTTTGGTGAGACCCCACCTGGAACACTACATTCAGCTTTGTGGTCCCCAGCACAGGAAGGACATGGACCAGTTAGAGGAGGGACACCAAGATGAGTAGAGGGAAGGAGCACCTCTCATACGAGGAAAAGCTGAGACAATCGGGATTGTTCATCCTGGAAATGAGGTGGCTTTGGGGAGACCTAATTTTGGCTTTCCAGCACCTGAAGGAAGTCCACAAGAAAGATGGAGAGGGAGTTCTTACAAGATCATATAATGATAGGAAAAGGAGGAATGGCTTCAAACTGAGAGTAGGTTCAAATTCAATATTAGAAAAATAAATCTTTACTGTGAGGGTGGTGAGGCACTGGAACATGTTGCCTGGAGAAGTTGTGGATGCTCCATCCCTGGAAGTGTTCAAGGTCAGTTTGGGTGGGACTCTGAGCAACCTGATCTAGTGGAAGCTGACCCTACCCATGGCAGAGGGGTTGCAACTAGGTGATCTTTAATGTTCTTTTATACCCAAGCCATTCTATGAGTCTCTTATATGTACATGGAGTACAGGAATGTGCATATACGGCTATGAACCTTGAAGAAACTCCAGTTGTTGCTTCATTGACTTTCCATCTCCATGGATTTTCTGTGTGCCTCTGCATCCCTTGAGCTAACCTGTTCACGTGGTCCTAAATTCCATATCCTTCACTTTGTATGTGCCTCAGTTAGAAGTTGTAGCTAATTTTAATAATTTTAATCAAATCCAATTAATAGAATTGCTGAACATCATAACTGACTGCAGTTAACAGTTGCATTTTAAATGTGTCAATAACTATATAGCATTAAGTAGTCTCAAAAAAGAAAGTGTAGATATTTTAAGTTGGACACTAAATATTAGTGACTACGTTTTTGCTGTAATCTCACATCTTTATTTTACTTCTGTCAGGTGGGTTAAAAACACACTCCTTCCTCCACTGTTCTATGCAGTGTTAACCCTTCCTTTGAGGTCTTTTGGCCCCATGTCCAGTCTGTCCCACTGATAACTTTTTAACTTTGGGAACCTTTGACTCTCTGAGATTAGCATTCTTTTGTGTTGCTTCTCATTTGTGGCATGGGCACAACTCACCACAGGTGTCTAACACAATTTCTTCCAGGGACCAGACTCAGTTTTGCCCAGGCACACAACTAAACTGCATATCGAATTTGTCATATGCATTTGTTTATGTAAAACTTTATTGCCCATGGCAAGAAAAGCAGTACTATGTGATGTGTGAGAGAGTCCCAGGTGTCCAGCAGTAAATCCAACAAAAGCCCAACTCCCTGTTATATATATGCAATCTGTTCTTTACAGATGGTGCTATGGACTCTGCTGTTGGCTATGATTGTGATTATTGTGTAGCTTTTACAAATTTTCAGTCATTACTTTTACCACATGTAAACCACTAATGCAAGCTCCCCACATCAGTAGCACTGTGGCCTTTTCCTGTTATGTGGCTATTAGATGATGTTACTCTTAAGTTTGACCCTGCTTTAGTTGGCCAGCTGTAGTAAGTAGCATAATTTGATATTTGTTTTCTATAGAGAGAAAGATATGTTCCATAAATACTAAGTATTTTTATACTGTAGAACTGTGGCTAGATCTGCATGGCTGAAGCCTGCATGTGGCATTCTGATGATACAATACTGGCTGCAGCAGAAAGGTTTGTGAGGAAATGAATAATTTGGTCTGCAGAGCAGAGCATGGCTGCTGCCTCGTAAATCAGGCCTTTGTTTCTGAACAAGAAGAAAAAATGTTGTCTAACTGCCCATTAAGTCAGCTTTAGTTTTTCAGTTCTCTAACCTGTTAATTCTTATATCATTAATAATAATAATAATAATTTAAGTAATGTTTTGAGTGTGATATTGTGTATGCATGCCATTGGATACATTTATGAAATGCTTTGCTTTTTTTGGGCAGAGCATGCCAAGAAGATATCTTATGTTCTTTACAGCCCCTGCCTATAATTCACTTTACTTTTCCTCTAACGCACTTGCTTTATTTGGGCCATAGAATCATAGAATTATTAAAGCTGGAAAGGACCTTGAGTCCAGTCTTTGACTGAACACCATGGCCAGTTGACTGGCTTGTCATAGATCGTGCCACTAAGTGTCACATCCAGTTGTTTCTTGAGCACTTCCAGGGACAGCGACTCCACTGCCTCGCTAGGCTCCAATCCATTCTAATCCTTGATGAGTGCTTGAGAGAAATAATTCTTCCTGATGTCCAACCTGGCATGGCTTGAGGCTGTGTCTTCTTGTGATGTCAAAAGGCTTCAAACCTCAGAATGAGTCAGCCAAATAATGAATATTCTTACTGTTTTTTGAAAAGCAGTTGATGTTCTAAATACCTCAACTGAGACATTTAGAATTTTTCTTACAAAAAAAATAAAAAATATTTCTTAAAGCAACCCCCAAATCTCAGTCTTGATTTCTAGTAGGGAGAGAAGAAAGAGAAGAAAATCAAACAAAAAAACTGTTGACAAATCTCTTTTTTCATATTCATTTCACCTTTGCAGTGCTGTATGATTTAGGATAAAATATTGAGTTCATAATTTAAAGCTTTAGAATACTGCAAATTCAGCATTTTCAAACAATGAAGTTACTTGATTCACAATGAAACAGAAGGAAAATAGGGGATAATAGGAGAAACACCTTAGGAAATGCTTAAATGCTTTGACTTGGCTCTGTCTTTTGTCATTTTGTGAATCATCTTAATTCCCTTCAATTCTCTCTTCTAAGTGAACAAATAACTCCCATTCCCAAAGAATCTTGCTTTTTTTTTTAATCTTGCAAAAATGTACAAGTGCAGAAAGAATTCTAGCACTAATAGTAGTTTTGTAAAAGTTGGTCCTACATTTGCTGTTCTAATTATGAGATATTGAATTATAGAATAATGCATTTATTAAAATATAACAAAGTAAAGTCTGTGCATATAAATTCACAAGTATGTTGTTGAATGTAATGTAATACATAGTAGAATTAATTTTTATCCCAAATAACAAATTAGGGAAACCACTTAATACATCATAATTTTATAGACCTGCACGAGCCTGCCTGATCTCATTTCTGCAGTCCTTGTGTAAATATCAGTCTTACAGCACCTGCCCTGCCATCCCAAGTGCCAGTGCTGGGAAAAAGGATTTCAGCGGGGAGAAATACACGCCAGCATGGGAGCAGCAGCAGTGCATGCAAGGTTTCACTACATGCTCACTGGAGCAGGGCCAGATTTGCTTGAGGAAAGAGGCAAAAGGAGTGTGTGTTTCTATCCCACACTTCTAAAGTGAGGTCTGTGAGGACCTGGTAGAGTCAGCCCAGCCCCTGGGGAGCATGAGTTACTCCTCTATGTACATGTTTATTTTTGTGTCTTGAAGAGCATCAGTGGTGTCACATCTGAGAGATTTGATCCTGTGGGGAAGGTGGCTGCTGTCAGAATTTAAAGGAATAGACAGCTATACCATCAAATAAACCTCCAAGCGGTGGCAGGACAAGGCTGCTTGGGGACTGGTGCTGGGAAGGGCTCTGGCTGTGTTTAATCATTCAGACTGCTATCTGGTGACCTTCACGTGTGCTGCTTGGTGTGTGTTTGCTTGGTCTCTGTGCTCCGTGCTGGAGCTCATGCTGAATTCTGCCTCTGCTCCTCGCGCCTGCGGGGACCGCACTGCCAGCTTTGCCCTTCTCGCAATTAATTGCAGTTACTCACTGCTCTCTTGTCACTTACAAGTTTCAGCCCTCTCCTGTGACTTTGAGCACGGAAGTTTTTGCTAATCTATCAGTCTGCAAACAAAGAGGACATTTGGATACCTGTTTTATGCCCTTTCCTGAGTGCAGCTGTGATGTTTTTAAATCCCCATTAGTTACATTTGCATTCTTGGTCTCAGCCAGCAGAAAAAAAGGCAGCTTGGTCCTTTTTTCTAAACTATCTTATAAAGTCTCAGAAAAACCTCAATGTTATAATGAGTTACCAAATTTCAATAAGCAAGCTATAGAATGTCAAAAAGTAAGCCCTAAACTTGCAATAATTTATCATATTAAAAATAAACCAAAAATACTTAGTGGTGCTGCACAGTAAGTAATAAACTACATTGATTAGAATAATGTAGTGGTTACCACAATATGGGCAAGAAGATAACTGATGTCAGACTTTTCTTAGAGAGGTAAGAAGCTGAAGACATTAATTTCTTCAAGAAACTTTAATTTTTTATTTTTAATATCTTGGTATATGGGCATGGGAACTAATCATCTTTTTCAATAAAAAAGGAGAACAATTAAAACCTCAATAGCTGTTTCCAGGCTTTTCATTGAGTGATTTAAATCAGGAAAATACAGACTGTATATGGTATGTGTTGGCACTTTGTAATCTTCTGTGTCTGGTAACCAAAGAAAGTGAAATCTTTTCTTCTTTTACTGTTCAAAGATTGCCCTCAAAAACATTCCAGTGATGTTTACCTTTGATATTTCTGTTAAACGCTGCCAGAGATCCCCTGTGAAGCGGGAAGCAGATACAGATGGCTGCAAACAACTGCAGGTGTTTGGCAGTCAGCTCTTGACTTCTGATGAAGGCTTTTAGAACAGGAACGAAATGTCACCGATATGCTGGAATGCTTATGTGGTGAATCCTTAGGTTTAATGACTGCATTTTGTGAGGTTTTTGATTTAGTCGTAGAATTAATATCTCATGGCTTTGAACTTCGAAAAGTGTGGTGTTTTATTCTTTGTTACTTTAACATAAATCTTCTACCAGAGCTGTTACTGGTGTGAAGTTCAGCAGCTTCCATTTGTGGATCCTAGATGTGGGTGACGGTGGCATCAACTTTGTCCTTTCATTTTACTCCTCATCAAGAGCCTCATGAACTGGTTAGAGAGATTTTGTGCTTGGACAGAGGTCTGGCTCCTGGGTATTTTTTGCTGGGCTTTTTTAACCATTGCCAAGATCTGGAAGGCTGCTTGATCAGTGCTATTAAAATAATGTCAGAAGTAAATAAATTAATTTGCAGCTGCTTCGTAGGTTTAAAAAATAGGGAGAACAATCTCACTTGCACATGGTGATATACAAGAAAAAGGCTATAAATTTGGTGTGGTCTGTTTGGTCCTTCATCCTTCCTACAGATAAAGAAGTATGCTGGCTTGTTGCTCAGTTGATAGTCATGTAATCTGGTGTGTGGGGTCAGACTGGGGAGAAAGCAGCAGGAATGCACAGAGACTGGGCTTTAAAACAGCAGTTTGCCACTTCAGGTAATTCTTGAGGTCTTGGTCTTGGTAATTCTTGGTCTGTGCTGCTGAATCTGGATCCCCCTGACAAATGATATATTTATTTTACATATGGGCAAAATGTAGAAGTGCACTATAAATGACAAGACAGCTTTCTTACTTAAATGGCATCAATTCTGATATAAAAGTATGGAACAGCTTTCTGTCCTTGCACAGACCCCCCTTGCACAGTCCAGGCACAGGAGCTGCTGGCCCAGTGGCTGGGTTCCCAGCTGATGACAAGGCAGTGAAACACTACCGGGCGTGAGGGAATGACTCTGCTGGGATGGTTCTACTGGTCAGTGCTTTTTATCCTTCCCACAAAATGCTCTGGTGACTTTGTAAAAGATTAAAAGGAGAAGCAGCACTGTGCTGCACATAGATTTGCTTTATTGTCAGCCGAATATGTTATCTCCACCTGACTGGCCGTGGTACTTCTGCTCTTTTTCTGAGCTGCTCTTATTCTTATAACTTGTCCCGAATTTATTCTTTACCCTTTTTATGATGAGGGGATGCCTAAGATCTTGCCAATGTGTTAAAGATACTGCCTCATTAGTTAAGTTTTCATACAATTTAGTTATATTTGTTATGGACTTTTCTCAAAAAGTATTGGTATTCTTGTTTTTCTTTTATCTCCTACAAGCTGCACTAATATTTTGCATCTCCCCTGGGATTCCAGTGTCAAAATATTCATTTTTTTTAATTTAGGAAAAGATGAGTATATATCCCTCATTTTCCTTGTAAAATATTCCTTATTTTCTAAATATGTAAAGAACTAATGTTCATCAACAGTCATTAATTCTGCTGTAAAAATGTATTCATTAGTGTTTTCTATTTTCAATGTGTACATCTGTTCTGTGCCTGGGGAAATGGGTTGGTCTAAACCCAAATTATTTTCTGATGGAGGAAACCCTGGGACTGACAGTGAAACTCAGGTTCTTCCCAGTGCTTTAGTGTGTAAATAAACACAGTGCCTCACAGCAGACTTCACAGTAAATAGCAAGGCCAATAGAAATACACATCTGTTTACAAAGGGGATATTTTCTCTTTGTTTTTTATGCAGCACATCTAGAGGATAGAGGAAGAATGCAAAATTGGTTCACAGTATGAAATGAAATGTTTTCACTATGTAAGTTATTTGTTCTTTTGCTTCACGTGAAAACACTTTGAAAGAGAGTGTAATAAAGTAGTGCCTAAGGCAAATCTAACTCGTTGATTATCTCTCTACTGCCTGTGTTTTCGCTCAGCTATTGCTTAATGCATTAATACTGTAGTTAATACATTGGCTTTTTAATATTTTAACAAATTATAGGTTAATGCGTGCTAGAATGATTTGACACTTCTAACTCTAGCACATTGGGATCGTAGAATCATAGAATGGTTTGGGTTGAAATAGACCTTAAGGATCATCCAGTGATCATCCATATCAGATGATTATTAGATCAGATAGCAGATTGGTAGGAGAGAAGATTTTGCTTTAGGAAAAAAAATTTCTCTCTAAATTCTGATTTATACATAAATGCTAGGGAGCATTAGAATATAAAAAATTCCATGTGTAGAGTATATATAGAAAACAATACAGAATATGGAGAATAATATTTTTTCTTTACAAATTCTAACGTATGTTAAAGGACTACTAAAGTCACATCTTAACATTTCACATGCTGTTACAAATCCATTCATAAAGCCATTGACAATGAGTTATTTACAGATTGTTTTCATATCTGAAGGACATAAAGAGCATTCTCAGGTCACATATGCTATGCAGGACACAGGCTTGGCTTTAGTAGTCTTAGAAAATTGTCACAATAAGGTATAATAGACCTGTCCACCAAAGGCACTAGTTATCATTGCTTTCTGCAAATTCTTATTCTTTCCTGATCACCTACATAATTACTGTGTCTTGTAAAAGACATAGGTGTGTATATGTATAAATATATATACACATCTGTTTTGGTGCATCTGTCGCTCAAAGCTTTTTTTCGTTTGTAATATATTAAAATCTTTTTTGACAAGGTTCATAAACTTCATTAAAAAATCAAGTAGACTGTACCTAATCAGATTTTACCTCCTTTTTCCCAAAAGTAACAGATGGTTTTTTGCTCTCTGCATCTTCTTCCTACATCTGTCTGTGTTTTAATTATGAACAGTTGAATATAGCAATAGTGTCATGCCAGTTATTGTCATAATGAAAAATAAGAAACTATATAGAAATATTTTCCCGCACAATATAAACTATGTTTTCACTGCTAGGAAAGGGAACATGATAATTAAAACTTTCAGGTTACTTGCAGTTTCTTGTAATTAAATGTGAACTCTAGCTGGTCTCCAAGTTGGCAGGGAGTAACTGAGGGAGCTGGGGTTGTTCAGCTTGAAGGAAGGGAGGATCAGAAGAGACAATTTTTCTCTCTACAAGTGCCTGAAAGGAGAGTGTGGCCGGGGGGGTTGGCCTCTGCTCCCAAGTGACTAGAGGATGAGTCCAATAGGACAGAGGAAATGGTTCTCAGCTCCACCAGGGGAGGTTCAGGCTGGACATCAAGAAGAGTTCATTTTCAGAAAGGGTTCTTAAGCATTGGAATGGGCTGCACACAGGGAGGTGATGGAGTCACCATCTGAGGAGGTGTTCAAGAAACAGCTGGATGTGGCACTCAGTCCCATGGTCTAGTTGAAAAGGTGGTGACCAGTCCAAGGTTGGACTTGATAATCCCAGAGGTCTTTTGTTATCTTAATCGTTCTGTGATTTCCACAGCTCAGGTTGTGGGCACTGTGCTGAGAAAAGGGCATGCACTGCTGGGTTTACAGCTGGCTGGTATGCTGTTCCCAGTTATGAGTGACTTACCTCAAAGGCTATACAGATATTTTTAGGGTAGTACTCTGCTAATCATCAGAAGTGTTGGACCCATTGAGAAACTACCAGCGAAGGAATTTGGACCTGTCATTCACACTGTCCAATTAAAACACTTCTGATTGAAGATCTTTATTCTGCAGAGGAAATACAGCAAATACAATGGTCTGCCCTGGTCTACCCAAAAAAGACAACTTTTCTCTGCTTGTCTGATTCCCGCACAGAGCAGCTGAGGTAGTGTGAGGGATGCTTTGTGTCCTGTAGCTAGGGTCTCCAACTTCTGGTCTCAATCTCTCCTCATTTGCTGGTTCTCTCTGAGTTTTTGGAGTTGGCTTTGATGTTTGTGTGCAGGTTCATATTCATTGCAAAATAGCAGCCTTTCTCCTTGTGTAGCAAGTTTAACCCAGCCATTTACTTTTAGGAGCATAAGGGTGTATGTCCTTCTTGCCCCTAACCTTGTGTGGACTGAAAGCCATGGACACCTCATTGGCAGTGGGATCTGGTCACATTGTGTGCCCAGTTGCTGGAAGGCATGCTCCTCTTCTTGCTTACTTTTGTAAGGCAGTATTCTGCTTTCTCTCAGCTGGCAGATGTCCCTCTGACATGAGCCTGGGATTAAGGTACTGGAGTAAGGAAGAGTAATTGTGGAGGTTGCTGACATTTGGCATTGTGAAAAGAGGTTTCCAATGCATTAGAAAATACAGAATTATATAGACCTCTAGGATGTACCATATACTGAAGGGCTGGAGTCTCCTGTGCTTATGTGTGTGTGGGCATAAAGAGCTGTTTTCTAAATATTACCCTTTTCCCCCCCATTATTAATGTAACCAGGAAGACTATTTTGAATTTATTTTTTTTTTCATGTGGGATAGCAGTGGGGTTCTTGGAAAAGCCAACTCTTATTAAAAAAAAAACGGAAAAGTGAACAGGTTATCACATGAAATATGTCTGCTCTTTTAGGCAAGTAGTGCATTTTTTTTCTGCACCTACTAATTGCTAAAGAATAATACTCACCCAGATCTATCTTCTCCTGCTTTAGAAGAAAGCTTTCAGAAAAGTGGGTGACAGTTTGATCTGAGAAGATATTTTAAAGCTGATTAAATTGAAAGGTATCATGAATATTTTTTATTTCTGTTTTCTTTTATACTTGAAGTTATTTTGTAACTGATCTAGGTTGCATGAAATTTAAAGTACATACACTGTTCATCTTATTTTTTTCCTTTTCTTGCAGACAAATCTTATGATTGAAAGGTATCATGAATATTTTTTATTTCTGTTTTCTTTTATACTTGAAGTTATCTTGTAACTGATCTAGGTTGCATAAAATTTAAAGTACATACACTGTTTATCCTGTTTTTTCTTTTCTTGCAGACAAATCTTATCCATGTGTACATTCAAGAAAAGCAATACAAGTGATTTAATGCCCAAGAAAAAGCAATACAAGTGATTTAATGCCCAGTAGAGGATGGCAAAGGACTCATGACATTAAGTCAACAGATGAGGAATATCAGGCAGGTCATGACCAAACCCTGACAAATACAGAACCAGGTTAGAGTGAAAAGAGTTTTTTGTAGTTTTGGCTTTTATGCACATGTAGCTTTTGACCAAGCAGTTAACAATTGTTCTTCTGCTTGATTATCTGTGAAAATATATGCAGCAACATCTGTACTGGTTCATCTTGACAATTTGATTACGTTGTTTAATGCCTTTGTGCTTCTCAGCTTCTCAAAGGCATCTGTTGGTGGTGTTCAACTGGAGTTAAACTTCTCTTGAAGACATACATAAAAGCAGAGAGGATCCTGGAGATGTTCTTGTGTGCTAGGCTGTGTGTTTGTATGTGCCTGTGCATGCTCATGTTTAACATGCATGACATATTTGTTCTGGTAGTGTCCAGTCTGCCAGCATGGCCACTGACAGCAGTGAGGCTGGAACTGCATTGGGCCAGACCAGTAAAGCAAGAGCCCTCTCTGGTCAGTACAGGAGAGTACAAGGCTTGACTCAGACAAGAATTCTGGGCTTGTAGATGAAGAGGGATCTGCTCCTTGCTAGGACTTAAAAGAAGTGATGACTTAGTTATGACAGTCCAAGCCAGATTGTTAATTTATTGTCAAAAACAAAAGAAGAGGTCTCAGTGATATGCCTGGGAGCCAGAAATCATCTGAGCTATGCTGACCTCAAGCTGACTTTGTCTCTGTGAAGAGGAAGCAAAAAAGAAACCAACTTCCTAGAAATTGTTCTCTTGTCTTGCTGAAGGATTCATGAGTTGACTAAGCAAATCTAGATTGAGGCACAAAACTTGGAGCATCAGCTTTAAGCCTTAAACTCAGAAGAACATCAGAATTTTTGAAAATTAATCCCTAGCCCTCTTAGTAATTTTTGTGCCGAAACTGGCATCTCCTCTTCCTATCTTCATGATAAGCCTGGCATATTTTCCTGCCAATACAGTGTCCTGGCGTGTGTTAAGGGTCAGCGAGTCTTTGCATTGGATTCTTATTGCTAATAACAGTGATTTATTTATTTTTCACTCAAAGATTTCCTGTATTGAAAGATTCATTCAAACATCTGTGTTTTAGCTTGATTTCTGAAGATCTCCTCCTACTCTGGAAAGGTTTGGAATGGTCCCCAGGATTCAAAGGATTAGTGATACTACCTTGTATAAAGAGTATGTTTTCACAGATCCTATGTATCCAGCAGTGCTGGACTACTGAAACACTCTGCTTTTACTTTTTAATGCCATAGACAAATATCTAATGTAGGCAATGAATAAGACAAAGGTACAAAAAGAGAATGGTGCAAGGTGACCAAGGAGTCACAGAAGCTGCCTGTTGCAAAGGAAGAAATTTCAAACTGTGGGGAAAACCAGCAGGTTTTGTAACTGGCATAGTAAGCCATTACTGGTTTTATATGACATTTTTTGTGCTTAAGTGATTTGCTATGCACATTGCAGATTAAATGTGACACACTACAAAATTTGGAGTGTGTGTGCAACCCAGCTCTCAAGGGAAGGCTTGCTGTCAAGCAGCCCCATTTGTCCTGTGTGCTTTCCATCCACAGCAATCATCTCAAGTTGGCTCTTTGCAAACTGAGTTAACAAAACGTAATGTCAGAAGACAGTTTTGTTGTTGAAAGCAGCCATTGTGCTTTGCTAGAAAACAGACTAAATCAAGGCATTCTGGGGCACGAGACTGTGCTGTATGACAAGCTATAATCGAAATAAATGCATTCTGTCACCCCAAGGACAGAGTCACAATGCCACTTGTATGGACTGCAGGCTTGGGTAGCATATCAGTACAAGCACCAAAAACGTGCCATGTAAAAATGATTTTTTTGTTCTTGGTGGGCAACCTGGTTGTTCAAACCTTTGGTTTGTCTGAGATTTCTAAAAGGTTATCAGCCTTACTCAACAATTTACCAATATTGTGAGTTTTTTATCCAGATAAATGAGAGATGATTTTTGATGTTTTTTGCTTTTGTAAAATGCTACATTTCAAGTGCAGACTAATAGGCTGGTTTTCCACAAAAGAACTTTAGAAAAAGCAAGCATGCTGTCTGTTTTGCAGTGAACATGGCATCTCAGAATTCAGTAGAAAATGCATGCTTATGTGGCACAAAATAGGGAATGTCCTCATGTCCACTTTACATAATTGTCACCTTATATGAAACAGAAGTCATTTATCATGATCAGATATGTGTTTCTGGACTTTTTGCTGGCTTGATTTCAGCATGGTAAATGTTTATGAAGACAACTTTTCTTCTATCAGGGAAAATCCTTCTATTAAGTCTTTCTGTGCATTTAAAGAAGTGGGACAGAAATCTTTAGCAGGTTCAGAGAAACAAATGTTTTTTAGGTTTTTCTATTAATTTCAGATTTTCTTGTGATTTTTTTCAACTCAGAAGGCAGAAGATATTAACCCATTGTGTGGCTATACTTTTGGTTTAATCAGGAGACTCTTCACTGATAATTATTTAGAACATTAAGTTCTAAACTTTATTTTATGCATTTTTTTCTTTTATGCATACTGTGATGTAAAATCTAATTCTATAATTTACATTATACATGTCAAAAAGTTTGTAGTAACTGCTAAAGAGAAGTGATGTATGAAAGTAAAGAAGGAAATGTACAGTTACTGGAGGAGATGAAAGAGCGGAAGACTTTGCGTGCGAATTTTTAATGTCCTATACAGTTCAGCTCAGTTCCTATATGTGAGTCTTTTTAAAAATGTCACCTTAACACGACACTACTTTCTTTTAAATATGTGTTTTAATCCTGTCTCAGCTGCCATTATTCAGTCGTTATGAAGTTCTTGGTTCCTTATACATTGAAACTCTCTCAGTGATTATTTTAGCAGTGAGTCTCCTGCAGCACTCACTCAGGAGTGGAATCCTGCAGATGCAGCTGCAAGGGCTGTGTGGGAAAGAAGAGCATTTTACTCTGGTGTTTGACTGTGGGAAACCTCTCCAGCTTTGACTGGGGAAGAGATGTTGGGGCAGCAAAGCTTGGAGTTACCCTCCTAAACCGCTGCAACTTTTAAAAAGCAGAGCGTGCATGGCAGCGATGGCCAAGCCCAGCTGGTTTGCTCCATGGCTGTTCTGCAGATTTGCAGCTGGAAAAAAATCAATGGGTGTGATTGGAAGGGTCCCTTTAGCTACAAATATATACTGTCTTTTATAATAGACTTCTCTTCACATGAAGCACTATTCACATTATGAATAGCCTTTTCAAAAAAAAAATATGGCTTCCTGGCATGAGCATCAAGAATTGCTATGGCTGTCAGCATCTGCTCTTTTATTCTCAGAATAAATTTTCCCTCTAACATTAGAGTCCAAAAGGATTTTTAACTATGGTGTAGCACTACATTGTAATTTTCCTACTACAGTCAGTCTGTAAGTAAAATTTATTTCAATGAGAACATGAAGAAAGCAAGGTTGTTTGTATGAATCCAATGCAACAAACCTCTTCCTCCACAACACTGTTAGCAGAGAAAGTATTCATTTTGTAGAATGACGCACAGATTTTATGTAAATAAGGGGCAGCTCCTTCAAAACAGATGTTTAATACTTAATGAAATTGTTTTCATTAATCACCCAGAAAAATTATATTTCATTCTAAATAATTGCCTGATTGTGACTGACTTTTAAAATGCAGAAGTCTATGAGCAACATTTAAAAGAAAAAGCCCTCTTTGTGTGAGCTTTTCAAACAACTGCGTACATCATTTGTGCTTTGTTTCTAGCACAGTTTCTGCCAGCATCTGTGTGAGCTCCACCAAGGAAGCATCACTGGGGTCTTTGGAAGCTATTCTGGCCAGCTCTGATCCTCTGTAAAGGCTTGTGGGGTCTGGTTGTAACACCCCATGCAAGAGGCAGATTTTGCAGTTGAAGCCAGCACAGCCCTGAGCACTAAGGTCCAGGATCTATTTTTACTGCTTCAGTAGGATGACCAAGAGCAAGGAGGGGAAAAGCCTGCAGGGTGTAAGCGGTGCTACTGGCTGAGGTGGGTGTCCAGACTGAGAGGCACTTCTCCTTCCTCCCCAGTGGTGGGAGGCTGGATCTGTTCCTTGTGTTCCTTGTGAGGCAGGTGAGATGCAGAGTCTGAGATGGCAGCAAGTGAATTTGCCCTAGCCCAGGTAGTGCTTTTGCTGCTGCAAGGAACCTGCTGGTGAAGTGATTGTTGGCAGGGGCCTCCTGCCCTCCTTTTGGTCTGCTGTGGATTACACCTGCCTCCAGCTTTGTCTCCAAATCATAGATATTTCTGGTGTCTGTCGCCAAGGCATCCTAGCAACTTTGACAAAAATAAAGGTGGGTGAGTGCAAAGCTTTTGCTAGAAAGTGGAAGAATTCAGAGAGGTTATAAAGCCTTGTTCACTGTAATGCTTTCTGTCAGCTGAAATTGCTGAAATTCCAGCAAGCCACGGGCACAGAGCTGCCATTGCTCCAGCAGAGAGGAAGGATGTTGAAATAACCACCCACAGCCTGATGGGAGAGGTAAATTTATATTGTTTTATTAAAAAAACTGCATTTCCACAGCAGAGTATTTAGTAACATCAGTGGCGGTTCAAAAGACCCTAACAGTTTAAATGTTTCATTGATTTATTATTATTGATATAATTTAAACATTTATTAGCAGAACAAGTAGATTTTCAGACTTTCATAGAGGTTGTTTTGTGTACTTTCCTTTAGTCCCAGCTTACTCAGTGCTGTGTTAAATTGACATATAATGGCACTTCAGGCAGAAGAAGCATTTGATGAGTCTGCCTCTAACTGCTGTTGTTCTGCATATACTTTCTGTTTTGAAGAATGGTAATCCTTTGTATTACACAATCCTCTTTTGAAAAAATAATCCTGGTGTTATGTAAGTGATAAGTAATGTGTCCTTAATATATTATCGTGGGTGGGAATATTTCATCACGAATACTTTTATCCGCATAACTATCAGTGAAAATGAGGGACAATAACATAAAAATAAGTGTCACACAATATCATTAGGAAGCCAGTGGTTCAATCAGGCTATAAGAGTCCTTTTCCAGACCACAGGTTTAATTTAGTTTCAGATCTCCTTACTAAATATTGCTGCATATTGCTGTGCCTCCCTTTCCATAAGCACTGATGTTTTCATCAGAGTTCACATCTCTGCTGTGGAAGAATTTTCAATAACGTGTTCTGTAAGTTTAATTATTAAGATGCAATATCTGCACTTAGATTATGTCTATTTCCAAATCTGGAACTGTTCTTGAAACAACTTTTTGCTTTTTCTTATACTTGCAGGATGCTAGGATGTACTAACTCTGGATAACACCATCTGTGCATACAGAGAATTTTTGAATGCGTGATAGAACAACCTCAACAAATCCTTAAAGGAGTATTCCTTAAAGGAGTATTTTGGGGTTTTTATCTTTTAAATCAAAGTGTCAGAATTATGCTCTTCCAGCATAGTAAGCTACTGAAAATTTATAAAACTTTAAAACCTGCTTAAAGAAAACAAACATGCAGCAGAGGTATTGTATCTTATTCCGTGCTAATTATTCTTCTTGACTCTCCTTTGTCTTTAATTATTGCACTATCTTCTTGCACACACAAACAGTCCCAAGTAGGAAATCCTTTATCTAAACAAATGCTGTGTTGTACTTTTGTGTTTTGGATTAGAAGATTTGTCTTTTCATTAGGGAAATTTGTGTTTGTAAGAATTATGAAGTCATTACCATCTCATAAGAAGCCATATCTGGTTTTTCACCCAGATGTGAAATGCCTTTACTAGAGCGATGGTTCCACACCAAAATAATAAGTATATACAGGGTGTCATGCTGCATGATTTTATCAGGCTGTTAGTTTCAATTAACAACAGCAAGTGGAAAAGCAGTCATAATTTCTGTCTACATTGTGTAGGACACAAAACAGGTCTGGAAGCTCATGGGTTAAGTGATTCAGAGGTGCTCTTAGACTGGATGTATGGGAATCTGTTTATACTTTGAAATGCTTTAGAGTTGCAGTGTTATTTCTCTTTTCTGAAAGCAGATTCTTGGAACAATAATCGTTATAAGAAGATCATTTAACTGTCCAGAAAACTATTCAGCTTAAAGAAATTATGTTTTTGTTTTTAGAAAATGGACGATATGAAAAAAACAACCTATTGGACCATAATAGAAAGTCCAGACTTGAAAGTTGTTTGCATGCTCACAAACAGTTAACATTGCTTTTTCTTTTTCAAATGTTTGCCTTTGGTTGAAGAATGAGGACTGAAAGGGGAGATGCAGTTTATGCAGCTGACCAAGTTGTGCAGTTGGCCTATCCAAACGTCTTCTCTAATCTACTTGTGCTATGTTGTTGGGAGACTAACTGAAGACCCTGGAAAAGCTCATCTGCGAATCCTGCTTGGTACCAGTCCTTGGATGGTGTCATAATCCTGCTTGCAGGATCCAGTTATGCATTTCTCTGGAAAGTCATGGCTGCAATGCCATTCTTCCTATGTGCCTCTCGTCTCTTTTCCATCCCAGAGCAGGAGGAACCCCTGCCTGCTGCTGGCTCTCACTGATAGTAGAGAGGGATAGGTCCAGGCTGGCACAGCAGCTGTAACCCACACAGTCCTTCACAAGTCTGCAAAAACAGCTCTGGGGGACAGAGATCCTTACAGCCAGCCAGTTGCCAGGATGTACTTTGGACATTGGAGAGATTCTGTGGGTTTTATTTGGAGTTGGTGGTTCCAACACCTACTGACAGCCCAGTCTTGGAAAAGTCTGTGCTCTGGTGATGATAAGATCTCATAGGTCTTAGGATTTCTGTAAGTATGTTGTTTCACAGTTTCTTTGTAGGTCAGGTGAACAGGCTGTGGTTTTAGAAATTTGTCTGTTTGGAATGATTAATGGAAGGGAAAAGTCTTAAGGTGTCAGTAACTTGAAAACACACAGGAAAAAGCAATGCTTGCCTTAGTGGTGTCTTGGACAAGGAAAGGGAACTCCTTTGTGCAACAGAATGATCTGGTGTGATTGCACATGCTTGGGTGTAAGGGTCCAGTAAATCCACTCTGAACTTTTCTTTAGATCTGACATTCCAAACAAATACTTCAATGAGTCTGTTTGGCTCTTTTTGAGTTTGCTTTGATAAAATTTTATTATTTTACCAATGCCTTCCCTCCCATCTACTAGACTAGCCTTTATTTTTAATACATAGAATAGTTTATTATATTTTGAATAGCTGTTACTTCTTGAAAGCATCTTCCTGTTGGAAGCAGCACAAGGTCTTTACTTGCTTTTTGCCATGAGAAAGCTGTGCCTGGTTGGTCCTTTCACTGAGAGAAATGAAAATATCCCACACCTTGGGATCATAATGTCAGGCTTAATGTGACTGTCTTGCTGGTGGCTATCTGTCATACTTAATATGTGAAGGCCTCCTCTTTCCTGTCAGCCTGGAATACAGGCCAAAGCAATGGATCCACTCTGCATTTGCCCTTGGATCTGGATGAGGTGAACTGTCAAATGTTCATCCTTGGTGATTTTGACCCACAGCTGGACATTGCTAAGAGGCAGCCTACAAAGTGTACCACAATATCTGCAGGTGCCCTTTCCAAATCCCTGTATTTCCAGGGCACACTGTGCTGTTCTTGTTCACAGTTTCTCAGCTTGGTGCATTGCCTCGTGTTCTGGGACACTGTGTTGGGAGCAGCATGCTGGGAGTATAGATCCTCACAAAAAGCTATGAGGATCATCCAAACTTGTCCTATAAATTGAAACAGATTTTTCCATTCAAGTGCAAGAGGATATTCTGTGTCCAGGTGCCCCCATAGCTTCTCCTATTATGGGTTGACCATGGACACTGGACACTTGGTGCCCACAAACTCTGTGCTCTGTAACTCCCCTCCTCATGTGGATAGGGAGAGAAAATATAAGGCTTCTGGGTCAAGATAAGGGCAGAGAGAGATCACTCACCAATGACTGGCATGGGCAAAACAGACCTCAGCTTTGTGAAAGTTCATTTAATTTATTACCAATCAGATCTGAGTAAGATAGTGAGATAATAAAACCTAAATGTTAAAACATCTTCCCCTCACCCCTCGATTCTCTACCTCCTTCCCTCCAGAGGAACAGGGGACACAGAGTGGGGGCTCAGGTCAGTTCATCACTTGCTAACTCTGCCACTCCTTTGTCGTCAGGAACAGGACTCTTCATACTCCTTATTTCAAATTCCTCATGCCACACACTGGGTGCCAAAAAGGACTGTGGTGCACTGGGTTTGGCTGGATGCCATGTGCACACCACATGGCTCTATCAGTCCCTTCCTCTGCAGGACAAGGGAAAGGAGAAAGTAAGATGGAAAAAATCTCATGGACAGTTTAATAAAGCAAAGGCCATGTGTGGAAGCACAGGAACACAAGAGACTTATTCCCTACTTCCCATTAACAGAAGATGTTCAGGCACTTCCCAGGAAGCAGGGCTTCAGTACATGAAGTGTTGCTCCAAAAGACAAACTTTTTTGTAGATAACAAATGACTCCAGTCCCTTAGCTTTTACACCTGAGCAGACATCATTTGGTATGGCCTGTCCCTTGAGTCAGTTTGGGTCAGCTGTGCACCACCATGGCTGGGGAGTCCAGGAGAGCGTGGTGTGCCATGCCAGCCATGTGCTGGGATAGGCATTGCTGGAGAGGCATTGAGCTGGCCAAAACACCAGGCAGAGAACAACTTCCTCTTGAGAAGTACTACTGTTGTTAGTCTGGATAGGAAATGCGTGAACTTTCACAGCATCTTCTTCTGAGTTGTTGCTATAAATTCTGTTGTTTTAGTTAAGCAGTCAGGCAGCCCTGGGAATTAAGTAATTAAATTACAATTAGCTGTTCAGGTAAACTTTAGTGAGCTTAGTGTTCTTCAATAAAACTTTTTGATTGGGGGACTTTTACAACTGAAAGGCTGGAGTCAAAAGGCTGGGTTCTCTTCTTTTTAGGGAAGATTTCTTATGTTGGAGGATACTATCCAAGACCTGTTATACTTGTGAGCATCTTAGGGGAGAGTGTGCCTCTCCATCTGCCATGCTATCATTCTGTGAGGGTAAGACAGACAATTAAGGACCTGCTTTGCAAAGTTCCAAAATTAGTCTTTAGGGTGTTCTTAAGAACATCTCTTTAAAGAAAAGCCAGTGTAGGTTTTGAAGAATTCAGCAGTTAAATATTAAGTGTCAAAAAAGACACACCTGGATGTGGAAATTAATTTCTGTTCAGGCTCTGTGTGAAGTGTATTAGGACAATAGCAGTTGAAGAAAACAAGGTACCAGTTCTACTGTGCCAGGTAGAATGGTTAGTGAAATTTTGACTTAGAAACAGCTATTCTTTTTGTCTTTCAGACACAAAAAATGTGGAGATTTTTTTTGGAAGGAAAAAGCCAGATGAAATGTGGGGAAAAAATACCCAGTTCAAACTCTCTGAGAGAGCAGCCATGCAGGTAACAGATTAGGCATTAGATGCATCTGGGAGATGAAAAAGAAAGCTGTGAGTCAGCTCTCTATTACTTGCATAGAACTGACAGAGTTTTAGTCTTTTATTTTCAGCAGATAAAATGTATGAAAGCTTGGAACAGGCAAATGGTACCAACTCAAATAGCTAAGAAAGATATTTTTACCTGTAATTTGTAGTAAACGTGTGAATGCATCTGATTTCTAGCCAATAAACATGGAGTTATTATTGCATTAAAGATAGAAAGTTTTTATTTTTATGCTGCAGGTTCCTTCTCCAATTACATTTGCTTAACATAATTTAATAGACAACAAGTTAGTATTTGGACATGAAAACATTTAAGATATAGGAAGCATTTATTTAATACTTTCCCCTCCATTAAAAACTTTTTAAAAACCACTTGTGGAATCCTTCCCACATCTGTTTGTCAGGATATTTTAAACGATTTTACAAACTGTTAGAAATTCATAATGTGTCTTTCGACAAAGTTCTCCTGGTCTGCCTGGAGAGCAGAGCTGAGGACAGTGGTGCTCCCACTAGGTGGGGCAGCACCCTGTCACGTTTTTAAAAACTAGCAGACATGTTTTCTTCTGTGAGAAAGAAAGCATAGTTTTCCAAAAGCCTGGGGGAACTGAGAGCCAACCCATCTGGAGCAGACCAGCTCAGGAGATACCAACTCTCATGGCTCCCCTTGGATCATCATTCCAGCAGTTGACACAGGAGCCTGTTCTTGGGAAACTGATTTACTTTTCTCCTGGTCTGCCTGGAGAGCAGAGCTGAGGACAGTGGTGCTCCCACTAGGTGGGGCAGCACCCTGTCACGTTTTTAAAAACTAGCAGACATGTTTTCTTCTGTGAGAAAGAAAGCACAGTTTTCCAAAAGCCTGGGGGAACTGGGAGCCAACCCATCTGGAGCAGACTAGCTCAGGAGATACCACCTCTCATGGATCCAAGGGGAGCCTTGGATCATCATTCCAGCTGTTGACACAGGAGTCTGTTCTTGGGAAACTGATTTACTGTTTTTTGCCTTGATGTTGATGGAATGAACAGATCCTGCAGAGCTGGAAGCATAGGAGCACCCCTGTGCTGTGGCCCAGCCGACTGCCTGCCCTCCATCAGCTCTCTGCTGGGAGGGAGGCAGGACAGGAGCCTGGCAGATGAGCAGGGAGTTTAGGACTGCCACTCAGAGACAGGATTTAAGGGGAGTCCAGGCTATGTGTGTTTGGGAATATTTAGTGCTGAAATGCTTAAAAATATTTAGTCTGAAAATAGTTACAAGTGACTTTTGCTTCTGCTCGTATGTGGGACTATTCCCATAATTCTGGAACTGCTTTTGGAGCAGTAACTGTGCCTTTGACCAGGTCTGTTGGTGCCTGAGTGGCAGTGTTGTGCTGTGTCCCTTGGCTGCTGAGTTGCCATCATGTGCAGATGCTGTTGATGCCAGTTGCAGTTCTGAACTTGCATTGCACCCTGGTAGGAGTAATGAACCACAACCATAGCTCTGGTTTTTGGGTACCCTCCAATCCTAAAAGGGTAGTGGATACAGAGAACACTAGAACGTGCTGCAGGAACATTCAGACCTCTGTGGCATGTGTCATTTTTCCTTTCTGTACATTTCTCCTTTTCTGGATGTTTCTTTAAGATGTCTCCATTGACTGTCAACAGATGTGTATGAAGGAGTTTGTTGCCTTTTTTCTACAAGAAATGTGATGATTCAGTGATGCAAAGGCCTATGAAGATTGCAGTGTAATTGCTTCTGAAGGTTGTCTGAACCTTGCCTGGTCATAAGGCTTGCCCAGTTTCTCATCCTTAAGTTGAACTTAAATGTTCCTTCAGTGTCAGATTTTTACTCTTCTAAGAGCTCCTGTTTCAAAACAAACTGATTATAATTCAGAGTACTCTGTCAGCACTTCTGGGAATAAATTTGGCTTTTTTTTATAAGCCAGTGACAATATTTTTTCTTTTGCCTTTAAAAGCTGTAATTAAATGTTTCACTTAGCAGCCATTTATTCATGATGATTCTAGTTTATTATCTAATGTTTTTCAATGATATAGCCTATGAAGGGCAAGAGAGTGATAAGAACACTGAATTATTTTTAAACAAATCCTTATTAGAAAAATAAATAATACAGATGATTCTTTATGTAGTGCTGGTTCTGCATGTGGTGTTAGAACAAGAGGGAATGGCTTTGAAGTGAGAGTAGGCTTAGACTGGATATGGGGAGAAATTATTTGCTGTGAGGGTGGTGAGGCACTGGAACAGGTTGCCAGAGTTGTGGATGCCCCATTCCTGTTCAAGGCCAGGTTGAACAAGGTTTTGAACAGCTTGGTCTAGAGGAAGGTGTCCCTGCCCAGAGGAAAAAAAAGGGTTTGAAGGTGGCAGCATTTCAAAAATACTTCAATCCTTTCCTTTAAAATCATACTTGTGTCTTTAGGGTCTGAACTTTTTGGGTGGGAGGATGATGGGTTTATTGACTTCCAATAAATTACTTTTAATAAATGATTATTCATTGTAAATAATTTCATAGACTACTATTAAAAGTGTAATACAATCCCAAATGGTTAACATTTGACATACTAATGATCTTCAGTTATGAAAAATAGTGACAATAGATGGAAGAAAACCTAGAACCTGAGATTTAAGTGAAAAATATGATATGGATGGAATACTGTGCAATACTGTAATAAGAAAAACACTAATTTAAATATATCCTAATTTTCCTTCCACTCTGTCATTTCAGGCTAGAATTATCAGTATCTTTCTATTAACATGAGTGGACCATTACTAAAGTGTCTCTTACTTTAAAATTCTGGGAGCATAATGTTTTTTCTGGGAAAAAATCATAAAATGCCTGAGCAGCTCCCCCTCTCCTCTCCCCCTCAAATTGCTTGTATCTAAATAAGATTCAGGTTCCACTAAAGATACCTTTTTTGTTTCATAGAGGAGGAGAGACATTCTTTGTATTTTCCTCTGGCAGGCAATATTTAGATATCAAAGAGAATGAAGCATTTGAGCCTTTTTAAATTATTCAGGACTGCTATATATTTTACATGAGAAGATTTTCTTGTATATCTTGATTAAGCATAGGAAACTGGTCTAATACAGGGTGCATTCATTTGTAGAATTCTCGTTCCTAAGAAATGAGTGTGCTGTGTGTGTAGATATATATATATGCACATAGATTTATTTAGGTTATAAATTAATAGAAATTTATTAATACAATTTTTATTTATATGATGTAATTAATTGAGGGGGGACTGGAAGCCATTATTTCCCATGATAGATTACAGGCTGAATTTTTTAGTATCATAAGTATCAGCTAAGGTATGTGAACAGGACCAGGAGCTGGACTCAATGATCCCTTCCAACTCAGCATATTCTGTGATTCTGTATGAAAACTGTCTGCAGAGAAATATGATGTGTAAAACTAGCAGGAAAAATAACTGTTGTCTATTTTAATTAAGAAAATTTTACAGAAGTGTCTCTCTTTAACTCTGTTTCAACTTTTTTCGTCATGGAAAACAGCTTGAGTCAAATTTTCTGTCTTTTCACTTGGTTTTAATCTTTACCAATGAAGTAAAAATTACAATAAGTATTTAATTCTAGTGCATAAAAGCCCCAAATTCAAAGATGTAAAATATGATAACAGAACATTAATATAATTAATTTATGTGTTTGCTGATGACATACAGATGTTCCACATATGCACTTGCTAGGCTGCAGTAGGCATATTCATTATGAGATACTTCACTAATGCTTACATCATGACACTGTGGTAAATACATTTGGAGCTTTTGACCTGTAATAGGAATAGAAATATTTATTTATTAAAAAAAAAAAGAAAAAAGTACTGTAAAGAAAGGTCAGATTGCTACTCAGGACTCAGCTTTTTTTTCCTCCTTTTTAATCTTTGAGAGAAATTCAGTAGCTCTTTAATGTGCAAAGACCTGATATTTATTTTTATGTTTTCTGAAAAACTCCCAGATCTGTTTTTTCAGAAATTATCATTGTCAAAAAGGTACACTTGTACAAATGAGCTCTTTCACACTGTGCTTCTGCAATAGGTGTGGAATTTTCTGGCTAAGAGTTATAGCCTCTCCACTTCCCCCAGAACATGGCTGAAGTATCATTACCTGGTAGGTTTACCAAACTCTGACTGTTATTACCACTCATCACGGGTACACTCTAATGTCTATATCCAGAAAAAAGCAGAATAAAATAGGTGGCATCCCACTGCTATGAAAAAGAAGGGTTTCATTATGAATCATTCTCAAATCACCAAGTTAAATTTAGCGTCTTTGGATTTCATCAATGTCAGAAATTTAATCCTACTGGTAGAGTGGAAAATAGAATTAATTTGCATCTAAAAATATTCAGAGTAACCTTATTTACAAAGCAATCCTACTTGTGTAGATATACTTCTAAATGTGTTTGTGTGCCTGCTTATATACATCTAAGCAGCTGCTACCTTATTTCTAGCATAAGCAGTAAAATAAATAACCTTTAAATAGTTCACATATTTGGGTAATGAACCACAACTGAACGTGGAAATCACAGGTCTTTGTCTATTTACTGTGATTCCATAAAGTATTTTTGTGCCACCATGGCTGCCTGACTTTGTCCCATTGCTGTGAAGCATGGGATAAAGTCTCTGGAAATGGTGCCACTGCACGTGAAACCACTGCTCACTTAACCTTTTTGCTATCTAGTTGCAGCATTTTCTCTGTAAATATAGTAAAGCCAGAATTAAATTAAGTGAAACAACTGCAGGTATGATTCCTTAGCAGAGCATTTCTTGTGAAAATATCACTGCCTTACTTCAGAATATGTAATTTTCTTTCACAAACTGTGATTGTTTGGTGAGATTGTGCATTTTAAAAGAAGCATATTACAAGAAGTGTGGTACAGTGGTTGTCCAGTTCAGGAAACCTGAATTCCACTCATTGCTGACAGTCAATAAGATACAGTATTACACCAGGAAAATAGATTTCTCAGTGTTTTGTCAATACTTTAGACATGACAAAAACTGAGAAATGTGTGTTCCTTTCCCTTTACCTTCAGAGGAATAGTGCTACATCTCCTGCTATTCAAAGACCAGCAAGAAAACATGCTGCTTTGCCAGTGTTTGTTTCTGTCCACCTTGAATATTTCTTCACAAATTGATTTTGTTGTTTCCGTGGAGAGGAAAAAAAAATCTCACCCAACCAACACAGTTGTAGCCAGTACAAAATCTGTGCAAAGTCCAGAAAAGCAAAATGTTCTCACTAGGACATGTTGGAAGAAATCCTAGATTTATATAAATTAGTGGGCGTTGTGCCACTTACTTCAGTTGGAGCAGGCTTTTTCTCAGCATGTGCCATTTAAAGAATACTGAAAAATTCAGACCAATTTTGGTGGACCAGATGGCTGTGTTTCAACCTCTGATGGTACAAAAGTAATTCATTTAACTTTTTGGCACAAGGGCTGCACCTTTCCAAACTCAAAAATAATGTTTGGAATTAAAACCTGAACTATTATGATAAAACGAGAAAACTGGACTAATATAGCCACATAATGATGTTAAATTGGAAATTATCACACACTTCAGAAAACAACAATTCATACTGACAGTTAGGTTTTCTTCCCTAGTACCATTTTATTTGCAATTGATGGGAAAATCAAATCAGAAATTTGTTTTATTGTACTTCTTTAGTATTTCCAACATTCATTAAAAAAATTTAAAAACATCTAGATTGTGAAAGGATCCTGGTTGTTTGACTGCAGTTGATTTAGAAAATCAAATTTGGTACTGAAGCAACACGTAAGGATTTAAGGTACTGAGGAATGTTCAGGGCACACCTAAACACTCTTTAAAACATGTAACAGCTTTTAATTAGATTACCTTTTCAGCATTTATTTCTAATTTCATTGCTGTAGAAGGGTTGGTATTCTAATCTAATGTAGTGCACAAGGGTTGTTGATTCTAACTGTAATCTTCTTGTGAAAATAAGTCACATGCCCAACACTTGTTTTCAGATTCCTTGCCAAGTGCCAGAAATGTAACCTTAGGATATGACTGTGGGGCTATCATTGAATTGCTCTTTCTCACAGGAAAAAAAATTAATTTAATGCAATTAAACTTAATTAAATTAAATATTAAAAAGTTTTATGTAGTGTTGGAGCACAGAGTGGGTTATAAAGGAGATTTCCAGATGCCCAGGGAAAGAGAGCCCCTTCCCACTTCCGTAGAGATGTGCTGCTGAGAGTGCTGGGGTGTCAGAAGTCAGTTTTTCTTCAGGGTCTCACTTCAGTAAAATACTTAAAAGGGAAATTGGGTAGTTTCATCAAAAAAAACTGCACAGGACTATGTGAAAGTCTCCCTATTTGGGTTAGATCTCATACCTTTGATGTTGTTTTGTTAAAATGAATGGAAATGTACTTTCTTTGTGCAAGGACAGACTAGCTTGAAAGCAATGTAAAATGTGTCCTGTGCTCTGCTCAATAAGTGAAAATCATAAAGGAATTGAGCTGATAGTGTTGTACATCACTTAACTGGGGCATGCTTAATAAGAAAATCTGCTTGATTGGGCTGTCTTCCAGAGAAGATGTTTAGGCTAAGACCAAATGGAAATGACTGCTGCTTAAAAGGAACATTATGAACTACAACAAAAATTTCATCTAAATGAGGGTGCATTTGGCTAGGGACATTGTATAGCAATAATTAACTAGGATTTAAATAGATATGAAATATAGGTGTAATTTTTAAAATAGAAATAGACCAGTAAAAATTATGCCTTCATGTAATTCTGCCCTTACAATCTGTGAGGTTATATAAAAGGCATCATAAACCAGTAATGGCCAGCAACTCAATGAATCCTAAACATTCCCTGTTTCTGTATTCTTTTCCTGGTCTGCATTCATTTGCTCACAAGGCTACACTCACAGATGATTTTAGACAAGTGACAATCATTGCATCTCTAAATGTGATGCTTTGATCCTTGTTGTTATGTCCTAGAATGCCTTAGAGCTTGCATCCAGTTCTGCTCTGGTGGAGGCTTAGCAATTTGTTTCAGTAGCAGCAAATATAAAATAATGCATAGATGAGTGAACAAGTGTCACTTCAAGTCTTGTGTTGGGCTTCTGTTCAGATCTGACACTTTTGATTCAAATTGGATACTTTCAATCTACATAAGTCTGTCTCCTGAGACGTATTTTATAAATGCATCTTATAAATGCATCTGTCTTGGTGACAGGTTCCTTTCCAGCTTCTTGGGGTCTTGTTTTAAACTGTGCTGTATTCTCTGTGTTGAATATTGAGCGTCTTTTGTGTGTTACAATTTTCCCCAAAGCACTGATGTCTCTGAGCAGCAACATGTATCTGCATCTCTTATTTGGGAATGTAATTCTGTGGGCCTCAGTCTCATGCTGGGACACAGGATTTTGATGTCTTTCTTATTCTTAATGTTTGATTTGATTCTCATCAAATGTAGTGCAGACTTTCAAAAAGTAGAGGAAGGGCTGTCTATACGTGTTAGCTGGCATGAGACATTTCCTTAGGCAGGCAAACAAAGTGATCTGTGCCACAGCTGCCTTGGGAAACACAGCACAGAGGTTCAGTGGAAGAGAGGCTGGGCAGCAGCACTGATGTGCTGTGTTGGTATTGCTTAGAGTGTGGTCCTACTTTGCCACACTGAAGAATTCCACCTGTTCTATGATATCCTCTTAGGTCTGGCTGCAAAAGTGGTGAGATTACAGACTAGATGTCTTTCCTTGAAGGAAAGATTGATTTCTTTATAAAATTTTAGTATGCTTTTTGGCTTTAATATTTTCATTCAAATAACAAACCCCAGATTTTCTTGATTTATAGAAGGAAAGAATTACAAAGAAGTGGTATTAGAACTAAATTTAGATGCTACTGCTTGCCCATATAAGTCTTAGAGCATGTTTTGGGTGCTTGCAGCTGTAGCCAGGGAGAACCTACAGCTGTTTGCCACTGACCCTACAGAGAGAAAAGAACACATGGACAGGGTCTGTGCACCAAGTGAAAGGAAACAGGCTGGAGGATTTAATGCCCTTTTGCTCCTCTGCTACTCAACAGACAGATGAGCTTCTTCTTGCACTTGCAGGAACCTAAGGCTCTTGGAGGGAGTGGGAAGCAGTGAGTGGGAGGACAGACTGCCATGTGTGAGTGCTTCCAGGGCTGTGGCCTTTCCAAGTCCTCCCCTTTGGACCTGGCTCCACTGGATAGCATCATTGTGTGAAGGCAGGATGGGAACAGCTGTGCAGGATCATGTGTTTTCCATGGACTGCCTGGAGACTTACATTTCAATGTGGTAAATTACCTGTCTTTTAAAATGGCATTTAGGCTGGGTGTCTTTCTCAAGCGTCATGGTTCAAAAGAAAATAGGAAGTTGGACTTGGTGTTAGGGCCTGAAAAAGATGGACCTTTCACCCAGTGAAAAGGAAAATGGTGGTAACATCTACTCCTAAGCAACATTTACTAAAATTTGCTTGCTATTCAAATGTTACCCACTTCAAAAAAAATTAAGGAAGATGAAAAGCACATGGGATGACAGTTCAGCTTTGTGACAACAGCTGACATCGTAGTTTATTTGATTATGTTTTAGCTGATATTTATATTTCCAATTCTGGTTTTCTAACCATAAGAAATGTTAAGACCTGCTTCACTCTATATGTGAAAAACTCTGTTTTATTTGCTCCTGAGCAGTACTTTCAAGTGAACTGGAGACAACAATCTCCCAAAACAGAGAACAGCTGATATTCTTCCTAACTGAAGTGTAGGGACCTCAATGACATCGGAGAACTGAGCTCTGTGAAGTGAGAATGCAAAAACTGGTATGTGCCCATCACCAAATTTCTAGAAAGAAAAGTATTAGTTAAAGGTTACTGCCTCCAGCACTAGTCAGTAAAGTCAGGGTCTGGTTTCATCTGGGTGATCTGAAATCTCTAAATGTTTTTGTAGGGTTTTTATTTTTTAGGGCAGTGTAGCTGTCAGAGAGTTGTGTTTTCCTGCTCCAAATGTATGTGGGTGTATGGGAATATGTAATGCAATTAATTACCCAGAGTGGATGACATTTCTTTTCTTTACAGGGCTGAAATAGAAGTCAATTATCACTTTAAAATAGCTTGCCTTTCTAGCCTTCAAACAAATAGAGAAGAATATAGAATTTGCTTGTGATAACTGTACCCTGTAAAATTCTTTCTCCGGTATGCATTTGATTACAGCAAATAACAGAGTGTTATAGGGAATGATATACTGGCTTGATATACAGCCCCAGGAGATGGGAAAAGCCTGCTTTTGCCTGAGCCAGTTCTGCAGGAGGAGTTAGGAATCCTGTTGCTTACCCTAGATGGTAATAGAAGAACTGAAAAGCTGTCTGAATAAATTACTTTGAGGCTCAAAATAAGTGTCAGAACAAGACTAAGCCTTAAACGTTCTACAGTGCAGCAAGTACCTGCAGAATATGAATTGTTTTAGTGTTAAGCAGTAAATGGTAAAAATAAAGACAGAGAGGTCAACTGCAGAAGGGTTTCTCTTCCTGCTCAGAAAGGTGTTTGGGTGTTGCATACAGAGAAGTTTTAGCCTTTTGCCTTACTAAAATACTGTCATCATGAGCCACTGCTTTGCCACTCTTGTGGTTTTTTGCCAAGAAAATAGCATGTGTTTATTCAGTGTAGTTGGGATTACTAGTGGGTTGATTTAGAGTGCCACTCAAATTCCAACTTTACTAAAGAACGTTTATACTTGTATTTTCTGACTGGTTCATTTGTTTGTTTGGTTTGTTTGTTGTTGTTTTTTTTTTTTTTTTAATTTTCACATGTTTTCAATACACCACTTTCATGGTGCTATGTAGAAGTAATTTAGTGTTTTGCCTTCCTTAGCCTTCAAGTTGCAGTCCACTCCTGTGATGGGCAATTATGATATGCATTTCTTCCATGAACTCATCTCACTCTAGTTTTGAAACTGGTTACAAATATTTTGCTGCCTTATACTGTGCATTTCCCCCCCACATTCTTACAGTTTTATATCTTGCAGGGGTGTGGGTGGAGGGCAGGAAGTTTTGTGGATTTGACTTTTCCCCCGTGGCCAGTAGATACATACTAGTTCTCATTCAAGCTGCCCATTATCTTAAATTAACTTTTCTCTCACAGCTTCTACCTCTCTGATGTGTTTCTAGAAGCTCTCTGCTCTGTTTGCTTTAGTTTTATCACTTTACAGAGTCTGGGCTTTCTGTGCTGTTGTCCCACTGTGTGGTGCAGAACAGACACACACACAAAGATTTTGGCTAGCAGGGAGGTATCCTGTTCCAGAAGCCAAAGCAGCAGCTCTGTGCCTCAGCTGACAAGCCTTCCCCAAAACATATGGTCATGCTAATGCATCTCCTTGTAGGATGAGAGAGGGTGCCTTCATGTAGGAGACACAGCAGCAGCACAAGGATGTGCTCTCCTAAAAATAATTAGGCTGCTAATGTGAGGATTAGATTTGCTTCCTTTCTTGCTGCCTCACCTTTTAAATGCTTAGATACATCATAGCTAGTAATCCTTTCCTGCAATTTAAGGATTAGTGGTGTGGCCAGGTTGGAGTTTCGCAACTGACTCTGGACTGCCACTAACCTGGATGATGTGCTCAGCAGATGTGTTTAGAGCTGGGAGAACATGGCACTTGAAGTGCCACCAAAGTCTGAAGATAAATCCTGTATGTTCTTGCTGCTCATGACAACATATGTCAGCAGAACATCTTTAGCTACCACAAGATCACTCTGTTCCCTTCCAAAGCAGTGGCTTGTGCCGCTTGTGTGCTGACACCCACTCAACAAGGAATCTGTTCTCTGGCATTTGATTTTTATTTCTTTCTCTTTTAAAATATAGTGTCTGTCACTTGGGAAGGTGTCCTGTCAATGGTTGTTTCAACACAGATTAACAAATAAAACTCTCTCAACTAAAAGGCCCTGCTTAAATGAGAGCTGAAGTTTGATCCAGGGTTTTGGTCCATCCCCAATTTCTGAATCCCAGTTTTTCAATTCCCCCCTGCTCCCCCTCTCCTTGGGGTGTTCAGCCTCTCTCTATAGTAGATGTAGCTGAATAGTTGAAAATTTTCCGTCATTTATTCATAGGCACAGCAGAAATACATCAAATATGCTAACCTCACGATATTAAGAATCCTGAGATTAAATGAAAACACATTATTCTTTTAAAGGGTTGTTCATTGTACCAGACATGGTTTCAGCTTGGTTTGCTCAGAGACTTCACAGATACCACAGGTAATGTGCAAAGTGTACTTGCTCAAGAGTGCAAATGAGAATGGAATTGGATGCACGAAAAACAAATAGACCTGCATAACCAGCTCACTGCATGAAAAATTGCACTTGAAAAATTGCTTTTCTTAATGTAGAGTCCCCTTACTGCTATTTGCCCAGCTGTGGTATAGCAACCTCACAGACCTCAAAAGGCTTGAGTAGCCCAGAAAACTCTGACTTGTTTTTTTCTCTGCAGCACAGTAGATTGCTTTAGGTGGAAAAGCACAAATCTGTCACTTCTAAGTTACATGCTGTTATACTAAGACTTACTATGGAAATATTTTTAAAAGAATTTTCGCTAGTGACAGAGCTGCAATGGAGTATTTTAAGGTACTGTTATCAAATGTTAAATAATACTCTCTGTGTCCAGCAGGCTGTGATGAGGCAGCCAATCAGGACAGTAATGGGCATTTCATTCTTCAAATTGTTTATGCGGGAGAAAATTAGTAATATTTTGAAACAACCACTGTTTGATTGAAAAGTCTGAACTGCTGACACAGACATTAAAAAGTGCTGTGGTTCACTGGCTCATGAGCAAAGCATCTCAGAATTGCTAAACATGCTTTACATTCCTTTACTTGCTGTCATCAATGTTCTTTGGCCACAGATACCACCAGAAGCCTATTGCTCAGGGACCACTGTTTAGGAACACTGTTCTACCTTAAGAAAAGAGATATTAGTAGGTGACTCAAGATGAAGATAGGTGTGTGAGTACTGACATTTGCTAGATGTTGGTATAGGAACAGAATAATGTATAAAGAAAAATATTACACCTAAAATATATTCTTCTCCACACTGTCGGCAGAAAGTGGTGTGCAAGTTTTCAATTTTAATGGATCAACCAAATTAGTAGTTTACCAAAAAGCAAAAAATCCTTATCATCATCCTAAGGTGTGACAATCCAGGTGTAAAATTTCTTCTGGTATCTTCTGGTCAAGCAGTTAAGTTCAATATTCCTAAAAGACCTTGCTGTTTTTTCCTATTTTTCTGATCTTCAAATTGTTTGTTTTTTGGTGTTAGACATCAGAGTACTTAAAAGCCCTCTTTTAGAGTAACAGATAATTGCATTTATTTTCCTAATATCAAACAGTATGTAGGTGGTTGAAAATATTGGGTGGAACACTTGGGAAATTCCGTTTTTGTCCCACTCTCCCTCCAAAATTAATACTGCTGTGAAACAAGGCTTTAGCTGTATGGTTTTACAACATAGAGAATACATGTTATTCTTCTTTTCTTAGAACTTAAACACTTCATAGCGTAGAGATAATCAAAACTTCATCACCTTGATAAAAAATATTGTTTTCTCTGTTATTCAGTGAAATGGAGCCATTAAAGATACCTGTTCTGGTTTTATTGGCATGATGCTCTGGTAGATTGCAGCTTGCTGACTCATATAAAATATTTGGTTTTACCCAGGAGAACATCATGAGTCTTTGATGACAGTTAATATGGCAGAAGAAAATATAGATGTTCCTAGAAATGGTTTATTGTTGCAATGTCCAGGCTTCTTGTGCAAAATAATGTATTTATAGCATTGAAGGCATCTAAGGTGGCATTCTAGCACCCTTTTAATATTTAATGTTAAAGGGTTAAGTTTGTTGGACTACTTCTGTCTTGATAATGGATCCTTCAGACACCAGAGGGTCAGAGGTTTATTTCTCTTCTACACTTCTGAAGTATAAAAGAGAAATAACAGCTGAAGGCTATGCCCATCAGAAGCCCAGCAACTTCACTACAAGGCAGCAAAGCATTTAGTGGAGGCCAATATCTATCTTCTAACTATATCTGTTGTAATAAGTTTGAACAATTTTTTTGTGATGTTTTAGGTATTGTTTAGGTGTTTTAGTTGTTTAGACAAGCTAATCTGAAACAAATTTCCTCACCTTTTCTAACCTCAGGAGTTTTGGGACAGTACCCAAATTCCTTTTATACTTAGCTAGATATTGGGGACCACAAGAATTTTATTCACATGCTTTGCCTTTTGTGCTGCCTTGACTGCTGTCCTGCCTTCCTGCCTCTGTCATGTTACACACCCTGATCCCCCCAGGTCCTGCCAGGTCCTGCCCTCACCATCCAGCATCTCACACTAGCACTGTTATGCTACAGCAATGAACTTCTCATCCAGAGGAGCCACACAGAGGTGCATGAAGTCCCTGTTCTTACAGACAGGTCCCTGTCCTCACAGGCAGCTTTCCAGGTGATCTTATCACCTATTAAACAGCATTTTGCAGCAGCTGCCAATGTCACGTCTCAGGATCTGGGGGAGAATTCTTGGCCATGTTCTTCTTAGGAAAAGCATGCAAGGAAAAGTCTGCCAGTGCCTTGTAGAGTTGTAGTGTCACAAATCTTGGTTAACCCTCTGCTAGGCTCCATGGAAGCTGAAAGGAACTGGATGCTTCCTACATCTGGCACAGCACACAAGTCAGCTTGGCACAAAGGTGTTTTTGTGGCACATTTCCTGCAGTGTTGTCTCAGATGTGATGGAATAAGGAAGGACCCTGTTCTTGTCCAAGCTGTGTAAGGTCACATCAGGAATGAAGACAGTAGGACACTTTATTTCAGTTGCAAGGAGAACTGACTTTACCATAAGAAAGGTTTAGAGGAATCCACAAATACTCTCTCAGCCGTTTACATGCTATCTTTCCCACCTTGGTAATTCCAATTACAGGACATGGTAATTTGACAAGCATATGACATGCAGTTTAAAACAGTTTTAAATGTACCACTTAGGGCTCTCCTTATCTGATCCAGCTCAGTCCCAATCCTTTCTGGGAGCAGCACAACCCACACTGCAGTGCAGTAAGAGAGGCAGGCTGGAAGCTGTTGTGAGAGCAGATGGTTCAGTGGGCTGCAACTGATTTGTAGCTCATGGGAGCATGAAGTATTTATTGCACTCAGGAGCTATTCTTGTTTAAATACCCTTACATATTGTCTTTAAGTGCTGCTATTCCTATTTTGTTTCCAGTAAAGAAGATGAACGTGCTTGTGCTAAATCCTTCCCATTGTAAATACATTTGGGGATTTCTGCCTGAAGAGCTGTTTCCAGGTACCCCTGTCATGACAGCTAAAATTAATTCAGGGTGAGGTGACAGAAGTATCTTGCTACTGGCCTAAATAAGGAACATTGATAATATCTCCTTCTTGCCAAGATGAGTTTGTAACCTCTGGAAATGAAGGCAAAAGAAACTCTTGGGAAAGGTTTTGAATGAAAAATTTAATTACTCTTTCTTAAAATTGAAAATAAGTAAAAATTAAAACACTTATGGAAACAGTTGAATGGTAAGTATTTTAGCAACAGTGTTTTAGGAAAATTCAGCTCAGAAAGCAGAGAAGGGTTATGGGCAGATACAAAACCTTTTACCTTTAATGTCATGTTTCTTGCCCTTGACCTTCCCTTCCCCACCAGTTTTCAGTCAGTTTTGAGAATGAAATAGAGATCTAAGTTGGGGTGTTTAAAAACAACTAAACAAAAAAAATCCCCACATACAAAATAAAAACCTATCCTAACATTAGCTCTTAATCTCAGAATGAAGAAGGGCCAGTGCAGAATTTGGTTATTGTAACTGAAATGTGTCTGAACCCTGGGCGCAAGTCTCAAACAGGCTTTGTGTCCTCCTGGAAGTCTGGCTGTTTCTGTCCTGATTGGTCTGTGGTTAATTTAGCACGGACTGTCTTGACAAGAAGGTTTTGTACAACTTTTCTTGTCCTGATTGACTTTTTCACACAACCTGTTCTGTCCTGAGGATTATTTTGAACTGTTTCAGAAGAAACTGGCTTCTCACTCATGGGGAATTAAATCTGGGCAACAGGGAGGGGGTTTCTCCTTTTTTTTAAACGCTGGAGAAATGAAAAGTCTACTTGCTCTAGAGTCCAGATTTCAAATGTTGTAAGAGCATGACATGATATTCATGGCTCTTTCTACTGCCTTCACAAAAGAAATAGCTAAAGCCACATTCCCTTTCCATATGTGGAGATCACAGTTTGTGAACATTCATTTAGGATTTATCAATCCTGCATAGTAATTAGAGTCCTGCTTGAGATATTCTCCAGAGAAAACATCAGCAGTTGCCTCCTCAAGCCTCTCTTAATGTGTAAGTGGATCTGTGCATGGAACTACACTGGAGCAGAGAGATCTCAGCAGAGCTTTCTCCCAATATTGCTTTCTGCTCTGGCATTCAGATGTGCTTCCTACACCTTCCAGACCTTTTTCAGACTCTAGTTAATATGCAAAATATTTAATGGTGTTTTGCTACCAAGACCATCGTTGAAATGTTGTTCTCATGTAACTGTTCAAGAATGATGATTTTTGGGAGGACAGCTGTGCAGGCAAACAGTCAGAACAAGCAGATCTGGAAAATGTAATAATTCTCTCTAGAGTGGATTCTGTGAGTTAATGATATATGAGTAGCATGCTGAATAGTGAGGAAAAAATGAACACTTTTAAAACAAGTACTCTTGATGCTAGAGCCCTAGTTTACTCAGGTCACTGGGGATTTGTGTGGTGTAGCTCTGGACAGTACTGTTCCCCCACAGAGATTTTCACTACCTAGATATAAGGCTCCCTTCTGTTCTTTTCAAACCCAGCTCCTGACCTGCACATTCTTGTTGCGTTCCCTTCACTGTGTCCATGAAACAGCTCATCTCTTTTCCACACTCTTCTGTTAAACAGCAGCGCAAGTGCATAATTACATCAGGATTTTTTGATTTGCTTTGTGTGCTCTATGGCTCCTGATTTGGAGGCAAGGCAGGAAAACATTTTGAAAAGTAGAATGTTCTTGGTTTCCTCTCTAGGCTCCACCCTTCTTGTCCTATGGCTTGTTGCCATCTCTGTGCTGAAGGTTTCCTACCCTTTGGATCATACTCCAGTGAAGGGGAGGCATCGAATCTGCCGGGTTTGAGGTGAGCAGCTGGTGAGGGAGAAGAGAATGGACTCAGTCAGTGAAGGAAAGATTGAACAATGACCACTTGTCAAAATATGTAAAAATTTGTTTACATTATAATGACTTAGATTTAGGACTCACAGCTATTTGCTTGTACATTACTACCCTCAATCACAGTTATTTCATTGCACTTTATAATGACTTAGGCTTAGGACTCACAGCTATTTGCTTGTACATTACTATTATTTCATTGCACCCCAGATGGCATCTATAATTTGTGTTTTAGCAAGGAAAAAACAATAAAAAATGTCTAACAAGACTAATCTTAGACAAGAGAAGCTGTTTCTTTGTAGCTTGCCGACATCTGAGATTTGTTCAGGGTTTCATGGATTTACAATTCAAAATCCTACTTGCGCATAGGACCCAAATTAAAGCTGCTTCCACATTAAAATTCTTTGCAAAGCAGCAGTAATTTGGTGAGCAAGGATCTATCACAGCCTGTTATTGTTGAATAGAAGTGATAACACCTTTGCAGTTTCACACGTTCCCTTTGTTTGTGTGGTGAACTTTCCAAAATTAGGTGGCTAATTCTGGCAAGGAGACAAAGCTTTTTTGGCACAAGGAACTTGAGCTAAAGTAATCTGGCTGCAACTGAATTCTTTGGAAATATGCAGGTTGCATTTGGAGAGTATTTGACTGCTTCCTTAATGCATTTGGTTACTATAATCCCTTGGGACAAGTCTCCAGGGGCAAGAAAGCTTTCTAAAGCACTTCTTCAAAGTTCTGTCTCCATTAATAACTTCATGCCTGGAGAAGATATTCCATACAACCAGGAGGATGCAATTTATAAATTAAAGACACCGAAGGGAACAGTCTCTCATTCCATTAAAAGATACAGCTGTGAACCTTGCTTATGTGAATATTTTGATTGATTTCTGTTTTATAACAATTTCTGGAAGCATTTGAGAGATCGTTTTAAGGTTTTTTTAATCAACAAAAGGCTTACACTAATCACTCATGCTATTAAGGCATAAATATAGCTTTCACAAATTAACTACTACAATGGACTTGATCAACCCAGCCCCTACCTGGACATAAATATCTGTGTATACATCTTTGCATTTCTTCCTCTTCCCTTTTGATAGAGGTTGAGTTATTAGTGAAAAACTTGTAATTTGTGTACAGACCCTGAGCATATCAGAGAGGGATTTTTTGTGCTGTTATAATTAGCTATGTCGAGCTCTTAGGGCTACAGTGTGGAGGATAAGATTTGTCACCTGAGGATCTGCCTGTCCCTAATACTCATGCTGAATCACCAATTTTCTTCAAATCAGAAGTCTTGATATGCTCCAGGTTCAACATATGTTGGTGACATTTTACCTTTGTATGCTATCAATAATCAATACATCAAAATATCAATACCTCTTTTCACAGGCATACTTAAACCATGGCAGGCTCTCTCCCTGTGAGGAATTAAAAACCTTTATCGAGTATTGAAGATGAATTTATAGCAAAATTCTTATTCAGTGGTGATTGGTTTTGACTGAAATAAAACACTTGACCTCTGTAGGAAGAAACTTCACTCATAAAGTCACAGAATGGGTCAGGCTGGAAGGAACCACCACAGTGTGTCAAGAGGTCCAACATCCCTGCTCAGGCAGGGTCATCCTAGAGCACAGGGCATAGGATTGTGTCCAGACTGTTCCTGAGTATCTCCAGTGAGGGAGACTCCACAGCCCCTCTGGGCAATCTGTTCCTGTGCTTGTTCACCCACACTGTAAAGAAGTTCTTCCTCTTACCCTGCGCTTGCCTTCCCTGAATTTCCTCTCTGCCCATCTCTCCAGCCTGCTGAGGCCCTTCTGGGGTATTGGCTGCTCCTCCCGGCTTGGTGTCATCAGCAAACTTGCTGAGGACATCTCTGCCCCTTCATCCAAGTCATTGATGGATAGCTTGGGGAACACCGCTTCAACTAGACCCTGTGTGGCTGATTAGCTGGCAAGAAAGTTGTCTTTGTAAGAAAATTGAAAAATCAGTTGTTTTCTTGATCAAGATGTAATTCAGTAAAGTGTTCTCTTTTTCTAGGAAATCTATTAATTTAGTAGCATGAAACAGATGTCTATAGAAATGTACTAAGCTTCTGTACCAGTTACTCTGGGAGCTGTTAAACTTAAGTAAGTCTGGCACCCTCTTCCAAGTCCTTGTATTCCAGATATTTACCTATTAAAGTGCAACCAAAAAAGACTTCTTAGGCAAGGAATATGCTGGTACTTATCTGGAAGAGTTAATCCCAGCATTTTTTATAAAATAATGTCTTCAGTCACTGTGACATGGTTTGTTGGTTATGTTCAGGTCTTGGATGACAAGAGGTGACATATTATAGCTTTTGGAGTATTCACGCGTATTCCAGAAGGAAGGTCGCATAAAAATTGTGAAATGCATTGCTATAATAAATAGAGAAGTCCCAGATATCTTCAGTGTAGGACAAATCCTGCTGCCATTACATGTGTCATGCTCATTTTGTGAAAAAAGAACTTTCAAGCCTTCTGAAAGCCTTGAAAGATGTGTCTTTTTTCTTTTTCTTTTTTTTTTTTAATAATATGGGAAAGGTTAGTACTGTCAAGCTGGGTAGAGGAAATTGTCATGATTTTGCTTTGATTGAGCAAGCCAGGAGCACCTTTCCTGCCTATGACTGTCACACTGAAGCAAACCCACTGGTTCCATTCAAACCAAACCAGAGAAATATTTTTATAATTTTACAGAATGTAGCACAATTTAATGTGGAGTATTTTGACTCCAAAGAAAATCCAGCGGACTATGTTGGATGAATACAATTCTGTAATCTTTAGTTTTTATGTGACCCAGGCTATACCATTTGTCAGTAGGAATGTATAAAGCTTTTTATATAAACTAAAAATTTTACTTTTTTCCTGCTTTATTTCCTTCTTTCCCCCCCCTGTTTTTTCCTTTTTCTACAGTATTATCTGGTTTATTGTACAGTAAGCTGTGGACCAATTTTTAGGCTTTTACTTCAAGTGGTAAATGGACACACTGACAGATGTGGGAAAAGCATATTTTTGTTAATTGTGATCAAATCTATTTTTTAAACTGCTTCTGATGCTATTGAAAATTAGAATTTTTCAGATTTGTTATTTTTTTGTTTCAACCAAATGAACTTTCGTCCCTCTCAAGTTAACATTTTGTGTATTTTCCAACATTCACTCCTTCTAGCACAGGGAATATTGTGGGAAAAACATATTTTTTGTTAATTGTGATCAAATCTATTTTTAAACTGCTTCTGATGCTATTGAAACTTAGAATTTTTCAGATTTGTTAATTTTTTGTTTAAACCAAATGAACTTTTGTCCCTCTCAAGTTAACATTTTGTGTAATTTCCAACATTCACTCCTTCTAGCATTTTTTGATATCAAGAGCAGATGGACTTATCAAAGATTTGAAGTTGTATTTGCCTTAGGCATGCATGCTAGACTGGTTATTTAGGCTCCTTGAACCTAGACCAAAGATGGAACAAGCTGGAAATATTCGCTTCATGATTTTATGTAAATTTTCATTCTATTCTGAGATCCTGGCAGCAATATTCTGGGACCAAAATTTCTGGTAGTATTTTGGTACTTCTTGGAAACTGAAATAGAGTATGCAAGATCTTGTGAAAGCTTCTTAGGCATTTTATTTAAAAATAGCTGTTGAAAAGAGCATTCCCAATTATAGCCAAATGATTCATCTGCTGGCAGTGGGGTATCAGCACTGGTGTTCTATCTGCTCACCTGCTTTTGTTGCCATAGCAGATCCCCATGTTCCCTGCTGTTGGTATGTACATGCAGCTTCTGTAGCTGGCATTCAGGTCACTTGTTTGTACTTCCTATAGAGTTCTCTCCAATCTAACTACTCACATCAGCTGGATTTCTTAATTCCTAGTGGGCGTCATGGTCATTCCAGCACCATTGAGAAATTATTTATCACTGGGCAATATCTGAAATACTGAAGTGAAAGCAAATCACAAATACCAAACTTTCTAAACATCTGGAAAAATGGTTTGTAACTGGGTCCTTTTTAGTGCTCAATATCACTTTCATTTGGCCATATTTACCTAGCTATCAGAGAAGGGGGAAATTAAGAGAAAAAAAAATACAAGGTCTGTGCACTGAATGTCTTATGAGAGTTGGGATCTCTAGGTTTGAAAGGGCACAACTAAAAGTGAATCTACGCTTGGAATAATTCCTTGGTGCTGAAGAACCTTTTGCCTGTCAATAACAAACTGTGGTGGGTTGACCTCAGCCAGCTGCCCACCCAGCTACTCTCTCCCTCTCTCTTGACAGGACACAGGGAGAAAATACCACTTCCCAATCCAGCCCCTTCTTTCCAGGCTCATCTCATACACAAACAGACACCAAATATACATTTCAAAACACTTAAGTTGTTTTGTCTTGGTACCTAAATATATAAAAATCATCCTGATATAACAATGAAATAAGCTGCAGAGTGTGCCCCAGCTATGTAATGGTGGAGCCTGCAACTGGGCTGATGGTGGGCTTTTCCAGGTTCTCTGAGCTCTACCAGAAGAACCTGCTCCTCCAGAGTAGCTGTGGTCTTGGTTTGTTGTGTTGCTGGAAATGCCTGGTAGACCACACAGTCTTTTTTTCCCATCTCCTTTCCTCTCCCTTCAGGGCATACTACTTGAATGGGTTTTCTTTCAAATTTCTGCCCATTTTCCTACTCTCAACACCTTCTTACCAAGAGAAAGTGAGCAGATTTAAGTGTCTCTGCTACTGGCAGTTGACATATTTACCTTCTACCATCTCATTGATAGAGGTGCCCTTTAAAGGATGTTGATTAACAGGATGAGAAACATAAAATTGATCCACAGGCTTGTCACAACTTACTGCTGGAATAACTTCCAAAAACATGTTGGATGCTTCTCAAACTCAGAGAAAGACTTAATGCTTATCCAGAAGAGTACGCAAACCATATCATTAGAGTAACAGCAGCCTAGGAAATTAAAAGCATAGGAGAGCTTCCTAATCCATGCATCTTTTCACATGGAGAGAGAAGGTTTCCAGGTAAGTGAAAATATCTTCAGGAGTGAAAACTTATTCAGTGTCCCAAAAATGAAAACGACAAAGACAAATGCTCACTGCTGTTGTTGTGTTGTACTTTCACAGCTACCTCTCATTCACTTCATACATGTTCTGTCTGTCACACTGGAGGTGCTGATGCCACAGCCAGCCATACCTGGAAAGGGATGTCTGAACTGCTTTAAAATGTCATTGACTTCATAAGATGTATGGTGTTCACAGCAAACTTAATCCAGGAGATTTCCCTGATAATTAGAAAAAGCATCCAGTTAGAATCCTTTAAATGCTGTGATATAGATCCTATTAATAAGTTCATATTAAAATAAAGAACTCATTTTACAACTGGTTGCTTTTTAAAAGGTCCTTTACACCTAATATATATTTCTTTTTGTAAGAATAGCTTCTGCAAAAAATGTATTTTCCAATTCAAAGATAAACAGAGGAAAGATATTCATCTCTTGCTTCACTTTGCTGGGAGACAGAACAATTTAAGTGAAGGAACAGCATGACACTGAATAATAAGCAGCACACATCCATCTTTTCTAGAACTGAAATTGTAGCCCACTACAATTACCAAAAGATAACTTTTGCAATAACTATATAAAATTCTACATGCATTTTCTTGAGATTAAAAAATATGTAGCAGGAAGGCCTTACAGTTTGGGGAGGAGGTAGAAGATTTTAAAATTATTTCTTATTTATTCTGTTGTTTATTTCAACAAAACCACAAATGTCAAACTGGAATTTTTCCAATGTGTTCCAAGATATGCCCCTGAATAGGTGATGTGGGAAAAAAAGACAAAATTCCTAGCAGAGCTGTAATTTCTTTTGAGTCAATATTTGATATTTGGATAGATACTAATTAGTTTTAAGCTGAGTAAAAGGTCTCTTGCCCTATTAACTATTTTATTTAATTCTGCTGACTAAAGCTGGGGAGTTTTTTTATTTATATTCTGGTAAGATCACATTGTGAAATGCAAGTAAAAAATTCTTTGATGTTTGAAGCTTTCTTCAATGTATTGTAAAAACCTGAAGACTGGTTGTGTGTATATGCCTGAGGGGGTGAGTAGATGTATTTTTGCATGCATATATGTTTTACAGTTTTATGTTTTACTTATCACCAGCAGTAAAAGGTTTAGGAACTTTGCTGCTGATAAAGGGCAGTTCTCAGTGTCAAGTGGAGAGATATTAATGTCCTTTCTGGAAAAGTTATATATTTTATTCATGGAAATGTCATGGAATTGAAAGAAATATTGTTCCATGGTATTTGGTGTGGGTCATTTCGAGAGGAGAGTAAACTAGAGAGTAATTATTTCAGTGATTTTTTTACTTCCTTTGAGTCTTTTGATTTTGTCACAATTTTACGGAACTGTTTTTCACAAACACCCATGCAATTTCTCTTTCACTACTTGCAGTGCTTTATTAAATGAACACAACAAACATTGAAAATCCTAAGAAAAAAATTATTTATCCTTGTATTTCATAGAAGACTGTCAGACTTTAGTACAGCAAATTATTTCCTTTCCTTATCCCTTGCCGTCTCTTGATATTTAGTACATCTCATATTTTATATCTTTAGGATAGCCAGAAACAATTAGGGAAACTATTGGTCCTCATCACTTCATTTTCTACCTTCTCTCTTCTTATATGTCAGGGAGAAAATATAGAAGGTTGCAAGCTCTTCAGGAATGCAACTATTGATTTATCACTAAGTGATATTAATATCATCTAGACAACGCAGCTTTCTGCATATAAATTTCTTGCAGGGAAAAAATGCCAGGTGTCTGTGCAATTTCACTTCTTGATGTCCAGATAACAGGACTACGAGAGAGGAGAGGAGAGAAGCACAGACCCTTCTGTGCCTAAGCAATGATACATCAGTATGAGAGAAGCAGATGTGAACTTTATGTGACAACTGAAACACCTGTCAGGATGAGATACTGGGCTGCCAGTGACCATCAACCACTGTTTCAGAGGCAAATTGTCATATTAGGACAGACTAGCTGGAAGAAGCTGAAAAAATACAATACTTCAGTTGCTTGTATAGCTAGCTGGAAAACAAGTTATTACATGTACAGTAATGGTAGCTTAGGGCATTTGCCAAGTGAAATCATTGCATGCAGCTGGAACAACACTCAGCTGAGTTCTTTTGCTTTGTTAGCACCATGAAGATGCCAGTGCTCCTCCTGTAATTTCTCTCTACATAGAGTTAAAAGTCACAGCATATCAGTCACAGAACTGCTGGCCCCAAAGAATTGTCCAGCATGGATTCATTTGGCTAACTTTACCAGACACAACATCTTTTCTGCTCTGCCAAAAAACCTCTAATTTTTCCCCCACAGAAATCTTTCTCTTTGGGCTTTTTTTCCCCTCAGAGATGACTTTTTCAACCTCATTGGGAGATCTTGCAGTCACTGTCCTGTCTCATTTAAATTCTCTTTAAAAGAGTGCTGTCCTCTTGAGGACATTAAGATGCCTGTAGTTACTGGAAAAGTTTGGAGTAACCAAATTTTTTGTTCTAGACACTGCAAAAGTCTCTGTCAAATGCCATACCCAGAGCTTATAGGACTGGATCTGGTACTTTGGATCTGCAATCTTTATTTCATGTAGCAGCAGCTTTACCCCTGTGCAAGAGGCATTTTCCTTGTCTGACCTCATGCCAGCAGCTGCCCTTTTTTCGTGGCTTTTGCTGGCAGCCTTTGCCTCCTGTGTTTTCCATGTGAATGGGGCAGGGAGCCTGTTTGGCTGGAGCAGCTGCAGCTGTAGGTGAAAGATGAGGGATTTGGGCTGAAAAGACAGAGCCCCAAAAAGCTGGACTCCTCCTGGCATGGTGTGGGGTGCAGGGGGGGCTGGGAGAGCTGGGTGTTACTGAGCAGAGTTTCTGTTTTGTGTTTGGCCCCCATCTTCCCCAGGATGGTGCTGCATGCACCAGGTTGGACCTTGGTGGTCTGTATTAACAGCCTTGCATCATTTATCAGCTTAGACACAATTACTATTTTTGTGTTCCTAAAGCTAGCAAGATGTTTTTTACATCTGTTAAATGCTTCACTTCAGGCAAGCCTTGGATGAAACAAAGAGATCAGGCAGGGTTCCCACTCTTAATTATTGAACTGTGACCTCATTTGTCCTCAGAAGCTTCTGCTTTTTGCCACCCATGACCTGTAGTGGTTGAGACAAAAACACAAAGCCTGTCAAGAGGAATCTGCAGTGACATCAGGATGGATACTCTTGTGTTTACTGCCCACTGGTGCATGGCACTGCTGACTAGAAGACTTTCTACCTATACAGAATGTTGGGTTCAAGCTTCTCTAGTTAACCAAAGATGAGGTCACTCTGTTCATTAATGATTTATAATTATGTAGTGCCTTTCTTCAGAGAGCTTCCAAGGCAGCTGGCAAGTTTATATCTGCATGAGTGAGTGTCTGAAACAAACTGTTAGTGATTTCTCTACTGACTGAGGACCTGAAAGAAAATTTCTTTTTCTCTATACTCTTGGGTACACAGTAGGGTTAGGCATCATTACTCCATGAGGCATTTGCTGCCTCTGCACTTTGTGATATGACATTCCTCAAAGAGGGGTTTCTCAGGCTTTTTCGTTCTCTTTTTCTTTTAAGTTCATTTGACTGAAGCTTTTTTTGGTTTTTGTGGTTTTTTTACTTTTTAAAAAACTTTTTCTATGGTACAGCAGGATCCTATTCCACAAACAATTTTACAGCCTCATTTAAGTCAGCCTGTAGCACAGAATTCAATTTGTATCAAGTAAAGGGAGTGGAAACTGGTCACATAATATTACAAATAATTTTTCTAGCCATGTCTGGAAATAATGTGGTTATATACTCAGGAGTGACACATAACCATAGAACAGTATTTTGAATTACACTTTTAGTGGACAAAAAGTAACCAGAGGATTTTGCCATCATAAATTAATCTTGGGGTGTTTGGTGACCAGTGTTATCATTTAAGGTACTGAAAAGAAACAAGCAACGTTTTTTCCCCCTAAGCAGTAGAGGTTATACTTGGCACAATAAACAGAGAAGGAAAATCATAGATCTTGCTAGTGAAATAAAGACATGGTAATAGATGAGGTTTTTGTCTTTCAGAGTGTATTAGGAGCATTTCTAATTGAAGATGTTTGTGGTACTTGAGAACGAACATGATATATTTCTTTAAAAGTACAAGATCTGTTGTGTTTATTGTTTTTTGAAATAAAAAGCTGTGTCTTCTTAAGGCAGTGTTACATATAAAGTGTGTGAAAAAGAAACCAAGGCACAGGGAGAGCCTGGGTTTCTATTTATTCCTTGGCAATTTACACCTTAATTCTGCCAGTCCAAGTGTAACTGGCACACAATAAAGTGCACTTCGATTCCCACTTGTGCAAGCTCCCCATGGCTAGGGACAGGTTGAGGTTAGCCAAGCATGATCAGAGAGCAGAATGGGATAGTCTGAGAGAGAAGTTCTCTCTAGCACCCTACAACACAGGCAAAGCCTTAATTTGGTTTAGTTCTTTTTCAGCATCAGTCAAAGTAAAACTGCAGCGTGCCCTGGCTGTGCTGCAGGACTGTGGTGCATTGGTCATTGCAGAGATGCAGCCACCTTCCCACTGCAGTGCCACGAAGCTCCCCTAAGCCCAAGAGTGCTGGGGAAGATGAAACAGGAAAGCCTTATAAATATGATTGCCTGGCAAAAGATTTTCTGAATATGGAAACTATAAGCAAGATTGAAATGAAAGCAAGCTTTGAGATTACCAAGCCTTAGTTACTGAACTGGAAAACAGTGGTATGGCTGGCTGAAGGGAATCCCCTTTTGATTAAACAATACCTTCTTCTTGCAGACAGGTCCAAGGGTTAGCTTGGCACAAGGGGTCCAAAGAGTAGTTTTTAAGGTTTAAAATGTAACATGGTATGGTAATGTAATGATTCTTATAGGCTGTATGTAAATGCTATAGGATTTGTATCTTGTACTAGATTGGTTAGTGAAAATTAGAATATTCAGCACAGAAGAAGATTTAGTGTATTGTAACGGGAATTTCGCTGTCTTATTCCTTGCTTTCTCTCACTCTCTCTCTCTTTGGGGCTTCTCTTTGGGGCCTGTTCTGAGCTGTGGCTGGCAGCTCCCAGCAGGGCCCCTGCACCCAGGCCCTTTGCAATAATCCATGAGTTCCAGACCTGGCTTCAGGGATCTCTCATCTCCATCCATCCCGACCGTCCTACCCATCGTCGCTCCTACACAAGAGACTTTCCCCTTCTCTATGCCTTATCAGCAGGAATATCATGCAGGTCAAACAGCTTCATTTACCCATCTGGATGTCTCCCAGTGTCTTTGATGCAGCTTTGAGGCTGTGCTAATACAATTAACCTTCCCTGCCCCTGGCTGTACTGGAGAGAAGAGAGGGAGAGCAGAGGTGAACAGGGCATATAGGGGGTGGTCAGCCCCGCAAAATCTGCATTTTTCATATTAAGATCTGACAGGTTTTTCTAAAAAGACTATTTCTACCCTGTAGTTTGGGAGATCAGAGCTTCCTTTTTATCCAGTCTTTTGCTTGCATTTGGATTTTATCTCTGTAACCTTGACTGGATAGATGAGTTTTTAATGGTACCAGCACGACCCAGGGAAATTACAATGTCAACAGCAATTGTTCTGCAGGTCTGTTAATCCAGTTGCATCCTATTTACTCATGTTGTTGCTTGACTTGTGATAAATAGGGTTATACTTGAAAAAAAAATAGGAAAGTTTTCAATTATTTGTTTCCTAATCATGGGAATTACTTTCCTGTTTTTTTCCCTTCAATTTTCACAGAATCACCGACTGCCTGAGTTTGCAAGGCACCTCTGGAAGCCATCTGGTCCAACCCACCTGCTCAAGCAGGCTCAGCTAGACCTTGCTGTCTAGGGGTCTCTGCCTTTGGGTTTTTAATATCTCCAAGGGATGGAGGTTGCGCAACCTCTCTGGGCAATTTGTGTCAGTGCTTGGTCACTGTGACAGGTAAAAAGCGTTTCCCGATGTTCAGAGGGACCTCCTGTGTTTCAGTTTCTGCCCATTGCCCCTTCTGCTGTTACTGGATATCACTGGGAAGAGCGAGATCCTCCTTGCATCCTTCACATCGTTCTATCTTGTTGCCCTTGTGTGTATTGTTCAGACATACAGGCCTGCAGAATACTGCTGATAGTCAGCTCAGGTCTTTTTCAGTGGTTTTTGGTCATTTTTTTTTCCTTCTTTATTTTCTTTCTGAGTTTGCAGCTCAGAAGAGGATTCCTTGCAATGCATGGCTGAAAATAACGGTGTAAGGAGATTTGGGAGAATTCTCCACTCCCACCTCTGCCACTCCTACCTCTATTAAAAACTGGGAGCAGAACATTTCTACTGCTTGTTTTTCCATCAAGCAGCTGTATGAGTTAAATTACGTTTTGTGATACCCTGGAGTTCTAGGACACAATACATATCAATCATAATAGGTATGCTAATTTACCAAAGCTTTTAATCCCAGAATTCATGTGCTCCTTTTGGAGATATTATTTATTAAACATGTTTTTTATATTTTCTGTAATTTGCAGTTATTTTAATTACTAGTTCTGAATGTTTAGCTTCTTACTTACCTCTCATGAAAACATGTGAGTTTAATTTTGGCTGAGAAGTGAGCACATATTTCGCCCACCATGCTTGGGAACTTTTTTTTGCATATAGACTAAAAACATAATTTGTTACTATATTTGGAGGGATGGATAGGAAAGGTACATTTGATGGTGTCCTGGTAGCCCCTTTTGACTCCTGTATATGTTTTGGTTAAGAAATGTGTAACTTGCAGAAATCTTAGAAAGGGCAGGCCAGATCATAACTGCTGGCTTTTTTTTTTTCCCTTTAATGAGTTTTGGTATATGCAGTGAGAGGATTCATTCCCCCTGAACAGTCCAAACCTCTGATTTTGGGAAGAAAGTAATAATGTAAGTAATAAACTTACTCTGCCATTCTAAAGCTCTGTGTTTATGTGTGCACATGTGTTTGGGAATTGTGCTACTACAGGGGCTGGAGAGTCAAACCCAAGTTTGGCACCATAATAAAGTGTTAACCTGATCTAATATGATCTCTGGAGTTTATTTGAGCAGTTGTAGATACTGATGATGCATTGTCCAGACAGCAATCCAAAGTAATGGATTTGTACCATGTATAACACAGAACAAGCTCCATATCTGGTCCAGAGAAATTAAGGTTTTAGTGGCCACCAAGAAATGCATGATTGTTCTTTTGGTTTTGGGTTTAATTTAACCCTTGATATCAAAATATGCTATAACTTGCTAGTAAAACAGCTTGTAGTACAACTTCTTTCCTAAGTCTGACCATGCTGAAAGTGTTTCACTGAATTGTACTACTTTTCCTACTGCACAGGAGCACCTCTCCTATGGGGACAGGCTGAGGGAGCTGGGGCTGTTAAGCCTGGAAAAGAGGAGCTTCCAGGGAGACTTTAGAGCACCTTCCAGGACACAAAGGGGGCCTGCAAGAGAGCTGGAGAGGGACTTTTCTCAGGGGCATGTAGTGACAAGATAAGGGGAAATGGCATTAAGGTGAAAGAGAGGAGGTTTAGACTGAAAATTGGAAAGAAAGCCTTCACTGTGTAGGTGGTGAGGCATGGAAAAAAGTGGCCCAGAAAAGCTGTGGATGCCCCATCCCTGGGAGTGTTCACATCCAGGTTGGATGGGGCTCTGAGCCACCTGGCCTAGTGGAAGATGTCCATGCCCATGGCATCGAGTTGGAACTCAATGACCTTTAGGTCCCTTCTGATCCAAACCATAAACCATATGGTTTTAGGATTCATGGCTAATTACTCACTGTAAGCTTTTATCAGTAAGTAGTCTGGAAAATATTTATGTTTTAACTGATATTCCACATATTTTAACTGTGTACTAAATGCATTAATTTTAGGTGTTATTAAAATTAATTTGAGGATCAAATTTTAAAATGTGCTAGCCCTGTTTCTAGTGCAGAGCGATCTACCACGTTCTAAAGAAACCATTTAAGTCATAGAGGGTTCTTGTTCATCATATGAAACACCAAGTCACAGTTTTCAGTATTTTAACGGGCAGGTATCTCTACACCCTTCTGCTTTTTTCAGGAGTCGCTGTTGGTTTTCTCTGTCTGAGGATAATTTTTATTCTTTCAATCACAAGCTTTCTTTGCATTTAAAAAAATATTCTGTGAGTAATGTTGATTATATTTACCTGTGATATGCTGAACATATTTCCTTTTGGACTGTTACTCAGTTATCCTGAGAAGATGAAACGTGTTTTTAGAAGAATGGGGACTTAATAAGCAGGGAGAAAAGATCTAGTGGGGTCCTTTAGTCAACCAATATCTGATGGTTTGCCATGCCTAATTGTTTACTAGTCTTGTGCTGTGTAGTACCATATGGACTTGGTACAAGAACAGTTATTGTCTGAGATACTGAAAATAGACCACGTGATCAATTTACCACTTGTAACTCTAGCCCTACAGTAGGTATTTTCAGGGACTTGCTTTATAATGGCTTTTCTCTGTTCTAAAATTTTGTACTATTATTATGCATCGAGGTAAAGTATAGACTGTGAAAAGATAAAATGCACAATGGAGATGTCTGTGTTCTCAAACAAAATCTGAGGCTACTTTTTATTTCCTGATTTCTGTTCTGCTCAGAATTGCATAGGTCTGGCATCATTGCTTCTATTGGGTACTTATTACTGTGAGATACAGTAGTTTTCCCTAAGTGTATGCAGAATGTGCATTTGCTTACCTTTCTGTGTTGGAAATATGTATTTCTAATTCTGCATTCAATTTTAGGCTCCATTGGAAAAGCAGAGTATAGAATAGTTTCCTGAAATAATTTCAGGATCCAAATATTCCATGCTGGCCTGTGTTCAGGAATTTTCTTTTCATTGATATGTTTCCCAATCCATCTGCCTTCATGTCTTCCCCTGAAAATTAAAAGAATGTTAGTAAATAGAAGAAATACTTTTTGTTTTTCTATTACTGCATCTCCTTGTATGCATCTTGAACTTAGTGGTTTACAATGACTGTGTTTTAAATTTCTTTTTCTTGCACCTTGAACAATGAAGGTCTGTTTTATACCCAGGAGTTTGAAACGCTCTGAATTCTGATTTTTGAGAACAATAAGCTAATTCAGAAGTTGTCCCATTGCTCCCATGCTTCCAAAGCTTACCCAGAAGAATGAAAACTGGCTCTCTGTAATGGACTGGTAGATTTGCTGGTTCCCTTGGGATGCAGGCAAGGCACCAGACCTGAAGTCTCTCAGTTGCAGCAGGCTCCTTATGGCAGGTGCACTGAACTCCTGGTTTCTGTGGTGCCATAGCCACTGCCATTGGTCACTGGGGTGCAGAAAGGGAGGGAAATGTGAAATTAGCACACTGAGAGATGTTCTCTGCTCTGCCTTTAGCAGCACAATGTCTGCAGGGCAGGGACACGAGGGGCTGTGTCAGGCATTTTGGGTGCATGCAGGATTTAAAGCTGTGAGCTAACAGAGATCTTTGCACTGGCAGTTGGTTACTGTGGGATGCTTTATGGTGACAAAAGAAATGTATTCCTACCTGTTCTGTTTCGGCAGAACCACATTGACCTGATGTATGCCACAAACTTTCCATTCTCAGACATGCACATGCTATTGTCAATGCTGCATCTTGTGCCCAGAAAAAAGAGTAGTGCCGAGTCTGCATGTGAAAATTAGATTAGAGGTTGATGTGCATATATGAGATTTTAACATCTGAAGTTCCCAGTTACACCAAAGCACCAGTTTGAGGCCTTCAAATTTTATCATATGTATTAGGGCCCAGAAAAGCTGTCTTTTCTTTTCTTTTTTTTTTTTTTTTTTTTGTAGAATTGGCATGGCAAGCTCAGGATGTTTTCATATTGCTTTTAAATCTCTTCTTAACACCTTCAAGACATTCTGGATATTATGAGTGCTAATTTCTCATTTCTCAGCTTAAACAGACTGCTTTGTTCAGTTGCCTTTGCTAGCTAAAGTACAATTCTAGATAATCTGTTTTGGCAGCTTGAGAACCCTCACCAACATTTAGACCTCCTTGAACTTCAGCAGTAATAATTTAATGCTTGCAAGCAGTTTGATTTGATTACCAAGAACCAAATACACACTTACCCTTGTCTTGTCAAATGGGGCATGATTTAGTCTGTACACTAATTACATTATTACAATAAAATACTCTTATTTGTGGCTGCCTAAAGATATACAAATGAATGAATATAGCAAATACTATTTAACAACTGAGATAGAGTCTAGGAATAGGATAGTTGCTACAAATTTCCTGTCTGATCCTTCTAGTTATATGTGAAAGGAAGCATAAACATTCCTGAAAGGGGTCAAAAAATTGGAGGAAATTTTTGAATAATACAAGGTCAAAATGGTAAAATTACAGTTAAGTTTTTCAAGTAAAATTGGAAACTAGTGAAACCAGAAGAAAAAAATCTGTTAAAAAACTAGATGCTTTGTTCAATTTTGTTGGTTGTTTTCACCTGTTTAAACTTTTTATGTTTTGCAGTGTATTCAAATAGATTACTTAAAGTTGTTTGCAGTAGATATGTTTTTAATATAAAAATAGTTAAAACTTATTTCTCCATACTCTAGTAGAAGGAAAACTGAAGGCATTATAAGCTCGTATTTTAGTTTTTAGAAATTATCAGTTTTTTATTTTAAGAGAGTCATACATGGCATTTTTATTTCAGCCAAACTACAGTAACATATTTTTCTTGAGATATAATTGATTTAGAACTGCAGGATGTGACTGGAAGGAAAAATAAAAAAGGGCTGCCATTTCACTAGTTAGAAAGAAGAAAGAAAGACCATTTTGTATGAAAGTCTCACAGGGAAATCCAAAGCTACGAAAAAATTTCTCAGGTTGCAATATCTTTTCTTCTCTCTTTCTCGGTTGTTTTTTCTTTAGACTGCTGGCATCTCAAACCATTTACAAGAGATGTGGCAGGCAGAAATTTCTCAGCTTATAAGCACCCTTCAAAAGAGAGAAGACACAAAACCCTCACTCTTAGATTTGCCTAGAAAAGTTGAACTAAAGTTATTTCTTTTCCAATTATATCTAGGAAGTCTGGGAGGAGAATGTTAACCACTGGTCCCTAGCAGCATATCCTGACTTCTGATCACTTCTATTAAAGGAAAAGACCCATTTCTGAGAAAGTACAAGACTGCCTGGAAGTAGAAAATACCACAGCTCTCCTTAAAAAAGGTAAGAAAGGTTTTCCATCTGATCCTTTAACAATGGAAGTGGTGTCTTCATTTGACAATTCATTATGTTAAAGGCAGAAGTGAAAATTTAGATAACTGAACACCAAAATATTTATTTAACCTGCCTATTCTTACTTAGAAAAAAAGGATTATTTTTGTTTTAAAAGGGAGAATGTAATGCATGTGTTCCTGAGCTTAAAACTATTTGTTTTGTAGCTTTTGTGTGTATTGTGGAAAAAAAAAATACTGTGTAAACCAGAAAATATAATCTTTCATGTCAAGCACAGAAGTTTTTATTAGCCATGCCAAGTGTTATGTAGCTGCCAGTGTACCACACAACTCTCACTTTGCCAGGACATGCACAGCATGTTTGTAGAATGCTGCGGCTGGGAATGGGTGCTAAGGAGTAGTTCTGCCATTTGTGCTTTTATCAGAGCAAATCTGCACTCTTTCCCTTTCTGCTGGGTTTTGGATTCTGCTCATTATTTATAAAATATTTGCAACTCTACTTTCTTAGATGCTTCAGTTCTAAAAAGTATTGGAAGAAGCTGAAAACAGTTAAAACATACTGTACCCTGCATGTTTCCTCTGAAAGTGGAGTGACAGCAATGGAGGATTTTGTCCATTCAGATTTTCTGTGCACACGCCCACCAACCTTTTATTTCTTTTTTCTGTAGAGAATGTTGATATTCTGATAATTTCTTTTTCTATAGCAGCCATTCTGTAACGTTGTTCCAGGACAAATGTGTTCATCACATTTGCAAATGTCCTATTCTAGTGGACGTACCTATAAATTTTGATTTGGAGTCTATCTAATGTAGAAATGCTGTCTTTGCTTTTGTACAAAGCAGTATGAATCTGCTGTTTGAAGTTGTTGTGGTTTTAGGGAATCTGTGCTGTCTAACCTGTATCACCTCATAAATTCAAAAGACTATTGGTTACCTAAAAGTCCTGACTTGTGACTGTCTTGCCAAAATGTTTGTTCGGCTGGTGTTTTATGTGGCAAGAGAATGAATGACAAGCAGTTGTCTTTAACAACTCTTCTGAAATGATCAGCTGAAATACATTGGCTTGCTGCTGAGAAACAAAAGTTCTGTTTTCTTGAGATAGTTACAATAATTTTGACATTTTTCTACCATAAAAACCTTCTACACCTCAGCTGAGGGTACAAATATGTTTGTGACATACCTGTTTGTGAGATGGGGTCTGTTAATGTACTACAGGCAGGGCGTGTTCTTATTTATTCAAAGCAGAAAAGTATGTTTTCTGTGCCACCACCAATGGAAAATGCTCTTTGAGTACAGGATGCTTCCTACCTCATATTTCCATGCCATTTGTATGTAAGGATCACAGATTCTGAACTACCTTCTCTTTCCTTTGGATGGACTTAATTTTTGCAAGTAATACAGCCTTTTTCAAATGGTATATTTTATATTTTGCCCAGAAAGATACAATACCCACTGGCTTAAAATACAGACGTTCAAAGAACAGTCTGTGAGGGTGGTCAGGTACAATAGCATTAACTAAAATATGCAAGATATATGTTTCTGTATAGAATTTGCATATAATCTTTCTTCCAAGAGAATTCAAGCTACATTTTTTCTGACAGTGTACCCAGTGTTCTTTTGTAACCGCCCACATATCCTGTTAGAATATTCTGCTTTTTACTGCAGAAAAAATCCAAACTGTTTTTAGAAAGTAATTTTCAGTTAGTAGAGATTTTGCTAAATCCATGAGATTCTCTGTAAAGCGTTTGTGAATGTAGTGTTAGTCAACTTTTGAACAAGTTTATTGAAGTCTAATATTTTGGGTTTTTTTCCTAATACAGACAGTTTTTTTCCTAGTTCCTTCCATCATTTCACATTTTTTAAGCTAAAATATTAATGGCTTCAGACTCACATTTACTGGGGATCCTACCCAGCTTTTCCAGAGATTTCAGATTTCCTTTAAGATATTTTCCACTAAAGCATTTTCCCCCCATTCTTCAAAAAAGTGGAAGAACAGGAAATCTTGATCTTTTATATTCTATTAAAGTCTTTTATTTCATTTGCATAATCCAAATTTTTCCCCCTTTATTCTGCAGTTTCTTGGTCTCCTAATTTTGCTTCTCCTGTTCTTTATGTTGGCCCAATTCAGATTTCTATCTTACAACACCTGATGACTATGGATACATTTGGTTGTGTCCTTTCCGTCACTTCAGAGGAAGTAAAAATAACAAAGATTTTCTGAAATGAGTCACTGTTGAGTAATTAGCTATGCAAAGAATCTATTTCCTGTTTTAATGAAGAAAGGGTCGTGCCAGGAAGACAGAGACCTTGGTTTAGTCAGTGTTGTGTTGTAGCATTTGTTCATGATTCATTTTCTAGATGTTTAAACTTCTCTTGTGCTATTCTCGCAATGAGTTTTAGTGATAAGCCTCAACAGGAAAAGTCCCTTGATTTGTAAACCCTCTACATATATTAGTGTGTACAAATTGGTTGTCTTTTCAAATTTAAAATCACAAAACCAGCCAGGAAGTCTCTCACTGTAAATGGACTCGGACTTCATGCTCTTCTGCAAGTCAGCCTTCACTTGTTTTTGTGCAGAACAGTGTCACGTCCTTGTTCCAGCCCAGCAAGGGAGTGACCCCACACACCTGAGAAATTTGCTTATTCAGTCCATGGTTTGTTCACCTGGTGCCTCTGGCCATGCAGGACTGGGACCTGGGGTAGAGCTCAGCAGGATAGCTTCATCCTTACACTCTGTGGAAAACAACTCTGCAAAACTCACCTGTGCTTACCGTAGCCACAGCGTCCCTGTGCTGTACTTAAAAAGAGTCAATGCCTTTGTTGCCTCCATGACCTGAGAAGAACAACCAAGAAAATGGCCTGACAGTTGCAGCAACCTGAAATTATGTTCACAGATCCATGCAAAGTATTTTCTGATATGCAATTAATTAGTAAGTTAAGCATATCACATCATCTGCCGAACATTGCAGCAGGAGTTGAAAACTGGGGTGGTTACATCCATCTGCTAATTGTTGTAGGGCAATAATTACAGTAAAAATGCTCAATATTTTGATGATCTGAAACCTATACTGTAAATATCCATTTACAATGTAATGATTGTTTCATATACCATTTGGGGGATGTGCTGGGGCCATTGGAGGTTATCAGCTTCTGAGTGTTGGCACCAAGTCCTTCTCTTAATAAGAGTTGTGAGATCCATATTTACCAAGCTGGCAACCAGTAAGGTTTTGGAGGTTGAGAGATTTGGCTTTTTTCAACTACTACTGGCAGGAAAGTGGGAGGGCAGTAAGTAGATCTGTTACAATATGGAAGTTACACCTGACAATATTGGGATCTTCCAGAGAGCCTGGAGAGAGTGAAGCAAAAGGCTCAAGCTCCTTCTGCAGAAATTTCCTCTGAAAGCTAATGCCATCATGCTGAATAGCAGAGTTATTGTTGATCAACTCCTTTTGAAATAATGGTATGACAGCTCTAAATAAAACAACAATGAACAAAAGAAGTTGTCATGTCCCATTTTTCATGTTCCTTTATCTTCCCAATATATAACAGAACTGATTACCTTTAGCATCTGCTCTGTTCCTCAAGGAAGCTGCCCAGTATGCAAGAACTTGATAATTTTGCAATAGTTTTTTCTGCTTTTATTTCCTTTGAATAAGATGGATGGTATATTTATGTTAAAATCAGAGAAGTATTTATATTCAGCCTCTAAATGCCTGTATGTTTTTGAATTTTTGTGCTTAACACAGAATAAGAGCTTTAGGAAAATGAATATAATATGTTCTAAGGCAAAGCTAATTCTTGTGAAGTGGTTTGATTGCAAGAGTATAGCTTGATTGTAATTAAATCTGTTTCTTTCTTTTGGTCACCAAGTTACAACTGGAATTGAAATTATTTTTTCCTAATTAGATTGACTAGTTCTAAGCAAGATTTCCATGCTCACCAGAAGTATTCTGGAGCAGCTTGTATTTTAAAATGGGGTCCAAACTGTGAAACTTGATGATTCTTGAGGGTTTTTTTAAATGTTTTCAGAATTTCTTTTGACAAGCCAGTATTTTCAGAAGGCCAGGAACCATGTTTGCAAAATTAGGATTAGTTTCTGTTTTGGTTGTTATTTTTGTAATCTTGCTGACAACAACTGACTCAGGTTTAGTAATTCTGTAGACTACACTGTTTTAATTTCTTCTATGCTGAATTCTGAGTGAATATTAATGAAGAGTTCTGTAGGAAAAATTATGTGAGGGCAAAAGGTGATTTATGCTTCCTCTACTACTTTTAGAACTGGGTCAATTAAAGGATTCCCTATGGTAATACCTTTTTTCATTTCTGCTCCTATATTACAGTTTCAAAGTTCAAATTTGCATCTTAAGAGTACTTAGAAATTCAAGTTCATAGGATTAGGACAGGAAAAATTGACACAAATCCTGATTTGACTTTGCTAATGTGATATATGTGTTTGTGATGTTCTGCCTCAGGCATCTGACAGTGGTTAAATAATCTTAGAAAGTCAGGAAAAGACACTCATATGCTTAATTTTAATATGATTGAGTGCTTTCTTGAGCTGAAAGCTCACTGTAACCCTGGGTTTCAGTGGCTGACTAGGATGGAGAGAAGTAAAGTTCTTCAGGAAATTCTAAACAGAAAAGAAACCCAAGTATTTATCAGAGCTAATTATGAAATGTCACGTTAAATGCTGTTATGGCGGTGGTCTGATTATCTGGTCTGTATTCAAGGACTTGGAATTCCCTGTGACCTTCCTCCACTACATCCAAATGAATCTCACAGCTGAAATACAGCTCAAAGGCTTAGGCAGCTTTTAAAAAGCTTCTTGGAGCTCTGTAACATTGTGAACTGAGAGTGGACAGAGGTGTCTCCAAGACAAGGTCCTTCCCCAGCTCCATCGTCTTTATCCTTAGGTCAAAAGGGGAGCTGAACTTTTCTGACATTTTTGGGTAATTCCCACTGAGATGACTGATTTTTATTGATAAAACTCAGGCTAAAACAGTATCCTATAGTGCTGGTTTCTGTCCTATGTAATTTCTATATTGCATATATTGTTGTCTAAACTGAGGCTTCTTCCCAAAACCAAAGATTGGTCCTGTAGATGAAGCAAGAGTACAAAAGATATGTAACTCACAGGCAAATTTCCCTAGAAAAGCTCTTCAAGGACTTTCAAACTGTTATTTTACTCTGACTATGTTTTACAGAGGACAAATATAATTATGAATGGCTGTAGTATTTTCAGATCTGGAAGATACAATGTGCTATTATAATGCTTCTATGTAACATAGGTAGTAAAAGTATATTTTATTGAGCCTATTAATGTAGTTGTTTATTCTTTGGTGCAATTTAGAGTATGGGAAACATGCAACTAGATAATGTAGTCTGAAGAAAATAAGCTCCTGTAAATCCTTGTGCTTCTGCAGCATTCAGGTAGCCAATAGAGTGCTTATACTATAATACTGTTCAATACTATTAAGCTGTCTAATATAGTGTTCATGTATGGCTCCATTTGTTTATTGTGTTAAATAGAAATGCTATTTATAATCAAAGTGTTTATCAAATAAACATTTAAAGTTATTAGTTTCCATTAGTGAGCAGAGGAAGGAAAATAAAACAGAGGACAGTAAAAAGAAAAACATGTCCTGTACAATATGACTTTCTTATTACAGAGTTCTGCAGCCCCTGAGAGGTTTGACTTACAGGTCCTTGTTATGAAGTGCAGCTATAATTTTCACATGTTCAAGACCTCTAATGTAACGTAATGACTGATGTACCCTTACAATGCTGCTACTGCATTGTTCCAAATCAGCCTAAAATGTAAGACACTTTAGTGCATGATTTAAAGGTAAGGGAGAATTTACCTTGTGTTTGATTTCAAAATCTCAGCGATGATATAAATGTGTTGTACTATACTTCTTGTTTCAGTAACATTTTCAAAAAAACAAACCCAAACCCAAAAACCAAACCCAAACCAAAGGCACCCACAAAAAAACATGGCTGCAGCTGAAAGTGATACTAACCAAAATGTTCATTCTGAAGTACTGGGTACTGACAATTCAGATACTGTAAAAATAAACTGGGATTTTAATTGTAAATTAAAGACATGAAACACTTTCAGTTTATTTACAGAGGAAACCTCTTCCTTCCTCATAAATTGCTGTGAGGGATCTGCTTGTGTCTGAATCTGCTTGTGTCTAAAAAATGTAGATCTGACCAGGCTGGTCTTGCAGTTCTTTCTCACTGCAAGTGGGTCACCCAGTGTCTTACATAATCTGGAGCATATCTGAACACTTGCGGTAGCAAGACCCAAGTATTTGTATAGGAATTCTAAGATATGGGCTTTTGCAGCAGGAACAGATTTAGTGTTTTCTTTCTTACTTCCCTTTTCTTTTTTCTTTTCTTTCCTATTATTTCAAGCTGCAGCAATCATCAGCTTAATTCTAGTATTTGAACAAGAGAGTCCTAGAAGCTGTCTCTAAGAAGCAATACAGCATTCAGTTTATCTTGTCTTCCTCTTTTAAGTTAATTTCGTTGCATTTCTGAGTACCTTGTCAAGGTGAATGTATCTGCACTTTGTGGATGTGTCCTGTTGTTTAGTATACTCTTTTTAGAAACTTCTCCTGATACTGAATTGAAACTTTCTCTGACAACATTTTGTCTTAGAAAACACTCAGAGACTCCTAAACAACCCTACTCATTTAATTCTTCTGTAGTCTCACTTCAGAAATTAAAGTTTAGAATTCAAAGACAAAAACTATCTTTAAGGATTCAATATGTAATCTTTTCTATTTCCAAACTTATTGGAATTCCTCTGCTAAGGCATACAAACAAAGCTGCAATAAGGAAATCTCCAGTGACAGAAATATAGGAAGGAATTATGGAAAACTAGACCATGAACAAAATAACTCTTTTAGATTTCAATTCAGGAAGTTGCTGAGGGTAAATTAAAATGAATTCTTCAGCTGGGGTTTTGGTGTCTTAGTTTCAGAAATTGTTAATGAAAATAATACCAACTATATATTTTACTTCTGCTGAAATTATTAAATAGGCTGCCCTCGTGGACACTTGGACTTTTCCAAGGGAACTGGCCCAACAACTTTGGAGTTTACAGGCCTGAAAATACATTTTGAAAGATTGTCAGATGGAAATGAAAGGCAATCCTCATCCTCAATAGCTTAGTTACTTATAATTCATCTTAAGTGCATAAGGGAAATTAATATAGCCTTTGTGATGTCCATGTGAAGTTGTAAATGGAAAAGCCCACAATTCAGTCCATTGAGGGACTGTAAGAATATGTATGAATGAAGAGACACTGAACTTTCTTATGGAAACCTTAATGCTGAAAAGCATAAAACATTTCCTTAGAAGACTGAAATGCCTCTTTAATCTATAAAGAAATCTGACCTGTGTTGAGAATTAGTTACAGAAGCTGAAGTTAATAGTGCTTTCTCTGGCTTTGAAGTTTTGTATTTATATTCAACTAGCTAACAGCTAGCTGAACATGATCAGCCTAGATCGTTCCACCAATGATATTTATCACATGAGTGCAACACAAAACACCTGGGCCATTTGCCTTCCTTAGGAGTGCTTAACTGTGTTGGACTCAGCAGGATGTATACACAGTAGAAATTTGGAAAAGGCTTTTTGTTTATACTAAAATAGATAGTTGAGTTAATTATGAAATGGAAGTGGTGATTTTTAGATACTTCAAATAAATGCCAGTTTCTCCTTATGTTTTTAAGCAGCTTGGAAGAACTATGCCAATTTCTCCTTATGCTTCTAGAAGTTTGGAAGAACTATGCAATGGTAGCTCTTAAAAGTTAAAATACTGCTGAAAGTTTTCCTCATAGAAGTCATCATACATTGTGAACTGCCAGTTTTCTGCTAATTTCATGGCTGTGACTTCAGAAGCCCCAAAATCCACTAGGCAGTGATTTTAATCTTTATTTAGGAGTCACTTTTAGCTAATATTGTTTAAATTCTCTGTGCCTCCTTATTTTCCTTCCCCCCTCTTCCTTCTGTCAGCCCTTCATCCATTTGCCTTAAAGGCCCAGGGTGGATGAGTCAGTGATTCCAATCTGTATTTGCTTAGATACCAACTCCCTTTTAGGCATAACATTATCATGCTTTATCTCAGTAGGTAGTCATGCTTTTTGAACAATTTTGACATCTGGAACTTTCTTTTATTAGATGTAGACTGCTGTATTCCTTTCTATAGCAAAAAAAAAAAAAAAAAAAAGGCATGATCTCTGGGTATGCTTTTTGAAAAAATCCAAAACACAAACAACCCAGTTCTTGGCTGCACAGATATCACCAATCCAATGAATAGACAAACTGGTTTAAGCTTGTGTGGATTTCTCACTTTCTTGGCTACTTCTTGGTTGTTCATTTATCTGTGGTCACTTGAACATGGGTCTCCTTGCCTTCCTGCCTCTCCCTGGTCCTCACCTGCTCTGCACATCCAGGAAACCCTGAATGCTGGCCCTGCCAGACCTTGTGGCTCTGATTTTACCTGGTGTGACTTGACAGTTTGGAGGGAAGCTAGAAGTATATCTCTCCCTTGCTAATAGTATGTCTCTCTCCTTGTCTCTCCTAAAGAACAAACTGCAGATATCTCGAATAAGAAAGGCTGAAAAGCTAAAAAGCCTGATAAGAAGCAGACCTTTGATGCTGCCACCACAGCAACAGCTGAGTCCTCCAGCAGGCACAAAATGTTTCTGAAGCACCCCTAAATGCCACAATTGCTTGATGCTCTGGAGCTGCAACCATATGCCCAGATGAGGGGTGTCTCACTTGGAGGATGTGGAGAGGGAGGGAACATTTTTCACCCTTCTTAATTCTCTCTTCATCTGTCAAGCCAGGAGAAACCTGGAAGGGGTATACATGATGGTATTGTTTTGTGTTAATTATTTTCTAATTAGCCAGAACATTGAAAATGCTTCTGTCTCTTTAAAATGGTGTGGTATTTTGTGCTGTGGCTACTACCAAACATGAAGTTATTTGAGTGAACGGAATAACTTCATGTGTGTTGAGGTGTGAGGTGACCTCATTATTCCTAAATCTGTTCCTGTTTCGTAGCACTCCCTATTCAGCTCTACTCCTTCAGCTGCTCAAGTGTTTTTATTTCTGCTCTGATTATGTAACAGATTTTTTTGAAATGTCAGAATCACAGCAACATAAGTTGGTTAGTTGAACCAACCTGGCAGAAATTTAGCTGCTCATAGATAAGACAATAATAGAGCAATATTAAACAGGGTTTGTGGCTTAATAAGATAAGAAGTAGTACTTAACAGGTTTTACTTTGATGGAAGGCTGTTGATTAATGCAAGACATGCTTCATTCCAACTGAGACTTCTGGTAAAGACATTTAAAAAATTATCATTTTGCCTTTGCTTTCACAATGTCAGCACTTCAGAGAAGTATTGTGTTAAAAACTGACAAATGGTATTCCTTGTCTGCCTTCAGAAGGAAGTGTCATGGGGAGTGTTAGTATGCACTCTGCAGTCTGTGCTTGCTCCAGGGCAGAGGGGCACATTTCCTAGGAGATACTGCTCCCTTCAACCCTTTATGCTTTTGCTTTTGCTGAGGATGTGCTGCTGGAACTGCTCATCTGAAAGTGGAGCACCTGTCCACTCTCAAGGAAACAGAAGTCTTTCTCAAAGCTCATTCAGTGGGCTCAAGGCAGCCTTGCTGGTCATACTTAGCAGAGTTTCTTTGAAGAAGGAGATTAGATGACTACATGGCAAATGCCATACATTGACAGGTTTTTTTTATGCTAACTTGAAAGTTTTACCATTCAGACCTCCAGCATTTAAGGGGCATGTGAGAAACAAGATTCCGACTAAGCTGCTTGAGAACTCTCTGTCACCTCCTGAGTAGCTCCTGTGGGACATGTTTCTCTAAATAATGCATCCCACCTTTTGTACAATTAACCACTCATTAGAAACTTCCTGGCTCCAGTGGTTTTTGCCTGCTTCATTCTCTGCCACTCTCTCTTGATTTCTTTTACTAGCTTCAATATTCTCTGCGGACTGCATGTAGCTTTGGAGCACTTGAGTGAGTTGGGTTTTTAACAAGCAGGTAAGTTTTCTGACAAAGTGTGTTTTCTGAGTTAAAGGTTTAGTGCCTATGCCAAATCTATGCTTGCATTAATAACCTCCACATCTACAATTATATATAACAAGCTTTATAAGTCCCACTGCCTTCATTTCCCATTGTGTTGAAAATAAATCAAGATGAAATTTGAAGTAAACTAAGCTGGCAAGAGGATGCAAAAATTTCAGTTTGGCATCGTGCATGGCATTGCTACCAATTCAGGAAAAATGAAGACCATTTAAATGTCTACTGCATTATGCTTTTCAGCTATTAAAACCTACTTTAATGTAAGAAAATTGAAGGAAAATACTTTTTCTCTTTACACTTTGCATTGTTTGATTTTGTCACTTCACCTTTCAATCCTCTTTCATTTAATGTTTTGATGCGTAACAAACGCTTATGTTTCAATTTTCATCCCTGCTTAAACAGAGAAAGGCTGTGACACTGGGAGCAGGCAGCTTGGGTGTGACTGAGATGAAGCTGATATTAGGAAATTATAGGGAGAGAGGTACCTGCCTCTTCATTACCAGATTATTTCACCACTTATTTCATGCTTGTTGTCTGAGTGATGCTGCTTCCCTTTGATAACCTTGTGTGACAATTAAACACTACTAATTGGCCTCAGCTAGAAGGTTGTTCTGTGGTCATTCATGCACCTCCAGCTTTGTTGCTAGATCAGGTAGTCCCTCTAAGAGAGGTACCTCTCGACACCTGTGCTTTTCAGTATTGCAATATTCATCTGCTGGTCTCCAAGGTGAATCTTAGCCATGGGGTTTGAAGTGCAAAGGACCTGAATAGCTACAGAATGTGCTCAGGGCAGTGACCACGCCTGAGTCCAGAGAGGGTTTGCTCAGGTACCTGTGTAGCCTTTCTGATGGTCCTGAGCCCTACTGTAAGCTGTCATGGACTTAATTAACCCTGGCTTGATGGCTGCTTGGAGGGAGAATAAATCCAGTGTTGTGCTGCAGGAGGAAGGCTGGGTGGAGTGATTTATTTGCTGAAGAGAATCTTGGTCTGTCAGGTGTTGGAGTGAAGAAAGTAGCCCTTACAGATGGGTCAAAAAGTAATTTCATCTTTCCATTCTCCTTTTTTTTTTTAAGCTCTTTGTAATTAAAAATTAAATTGGGTGAAAGTCATTCTCTTGGTTCCTGAGAATGTATCATTAGTGAAATAAAATGTGTCCCTAAAGAAAGAAGTTGCTGAAGTCATTATTACACATAAATCTTGGCATATCTGCCAAAACAAATCTGTATGACATACCTCAGAGGAGAAAGCAACAGGGGGATACTACTCTCAAGCTCTTTATTTTATCTTCTCTCATTTCCAGTTCAATCCCATTTGTTTGTGTTCAGGGGGATTATTCTGTGTGTCAGTATTTGCAGTGCTTAAAAAAAATGGACGGCTAAGCAGTCTGGGATTCTTAAATGTTTCTCCACATACACTGTTTTGAATTGACACAGAGGGAGATTTGAAAAATGAGATACTATTAAATGCACTATGTACAATAGATTAATTAAAATTCCTCTATGTTGAAGGCTTTATCTTACTTCAGGGGTCTCTGCAATTGATATGAATATGCCAAGGACCTCTGTTGAAACTAGATGACAACCAGAAACTTTGGTTTCACATTGAGAAAGCACAATTTTGTTTAGATCTTAAATTTTATGAGAAAATTTTTCATCTAAACACTTTTAGGATATGAAGGCCTAAGCTTAGCAACTTGTTCCTGGTCTTTGAGTAAAACTTGTAAGACATGATTTTGAACAAATGCCAAGCAAGATTCAAAAAGGCATCACTAAAATATTAATTTCCTGTAGAGGATTTTACTGCATGATAAGCTACCTGGTTCCCAGGAGATTTGAAAATCAGATCTCCCATTTCTCTGCCAAACTGGGAGCACAGCTTCACTGGGTATCTTTTCCCATGAGCCCTGGTTGCTAAGGTCTGTTTGTGGAAGACTGCCACCTTTGTGAAAGGAGCTACTGGAGCCATGGGAAGTTCTACCCTGTACACAGAGAAGTAGGATTTGGCTCAGCCAGTGTAGACTGAGAACTGCATAATGAAGCCCTTTTAGGGTTTATTCAAAACTTTATTGCTTTCTAAGAGGAATTTGCATCATTGTTTCTTCTTTCATGAGAAATAATATAGACTTGTGCTTGTCTCTCTTTCATGGCACTATAAGATGCTTCAGGAAATACTGGTGTCTAGCATAAATTGCCTCCAGATGTCATGGTAGTTATTGACATTAAATTATTCTTGTCTAGATGGAGTTTTCTTACTTTTTAAGAAAACACTACTGTTATTCATAGCACCTATAAAGGGTTGTCTAGTAGTGCCAGTTTACCATATTGCCTTTGTGGGAAGGTAATGCTATTTTTGCCTTTGTGGTTGGGGAAGACTGAGCAGAAATCAGTTGTATAAACTAATGTGCCAAATGAAAGATCAGCTGGGAAGTCTTACCTCTCAATCTGAAATAATCTTAGCTGTTGCTAGTTGAAATCTCCCTTAGCATTTTCCACGGGGAAAGTGCTAAATAAGAACAGAGTGCTGAAATACATGCCCAGCTTAATTTGTAAGGCTGTTCCTACAAGCTTCCTATCACATTACAATATGTCCTTCAGAGTTCTCTTTAAAATCACAACAAAAATAGCCAAACAAGTCCTTCTCTTTGGTGATTTCATGGCTTCTGTTTCTTCCTCAGAGAAGATCAAGTCTGAAGTTTCTCTGACTTCGTCTGAAATTGTAGGCATGATCAATTTGTTTAAGAAACCTTGTAAGTACTTGACTGCTGGAGCACATGATGTCCTGTCATTCAAAAGCTCACTGTTAAGTTTCTGTGGCTTAGTCTGGAACACTTCCAGCAGGGAGCTGGCTGAGGGGGGAATGTGCTGTGCTTCTTGTTTTTGAGTAGGAGCTGCCGCTAATGTATGTGCTGCTTTTGTCCATTTTTTATGGCAGGTAGAATAAATACTGTACGTGTGAAGCACAGTCAAATTCAAACCAGAGAGGTTATTCTGGTTAATGTTTTTGCCCTGAGGCATTACCTGGGGGTTTCTGCTCCACTGTGGGAAACTTTACTCCTCCATTTATGTCATGTCAAATGCTGTGCTTTACCACACCTTTTGAAATGGTTCTTTTAACTGAAGAAAGTTTAGAATGTATGGATTTAAATTTTTAAGTAAATAGAAAAATACATGCTTTTTTATGGTCATCTGTTATTATTTTTCAAAGTTGTCAGAAAGTTTGTTATTTTAATTGTATTTTAAAGTTTGTTATTTAAATTGTTATTACTACTGTAGTTTTAATTTTGATGGGTTTTCCCATGTCAGTTCTCAAATATCTTTCAGTTGCTCTGATACTGACTTGACATAATTCCATTTTTATTTTTTGCATTGGATTTGCAGGGATTCTTCAACAAATTCAGAATTTATTTGAGTTAAATGTGAATGGACTGAAGCAGTGTAAAGTTTGTACTTCTGTGTAAATAGCAAGCATGCTGTCAAGCAATGGCATTGGATTCATGTAGTGGTGTCCTGTTCACCTGTTTGTTTGGGGGGGGTTGGGGAGGGGGGAGTTTGGGGACAAGGGGCCATCCAAAGTGTTTATAATAAACAAGACTTGCTTTTACTGTGACATGATGGTTAACACTGTAATATGACTAAAGCTTTAGTCTCTTTTCAGATTTCCCCATTATGTATCTATTCCAGTTCAGAAGTAAATGGTGTCTGTGTTTCCTCTGGACTGCATGGTGTTCTGCATGAGCTTGTGGTACTGAAAAGGCATTAAGGGGGAAAAGACTCTCACTTGATCACCAAGTGCCCTTCAGAGCAAGGCATGGAGCCCCCCTGTCACCGACAGTCAGGTCGGATGCTCTCCCAGGGAAAGAAAGGAGAAAGAAAGGAATGTAAAAAAGCCTTTACTTCTCAACAATTAATTTAATCAGCTTCAATTACAGATTCAAATGATGGAAGTAGTACGAAGACTTACTTTGCATGTACTGTTGAGGAATTCATGTAGGAAGAAGAGACACAAGTGTTTGAAATACCTGGCTAGCTCTCTGTTGTCATCTGTTAATAATTCACATGGCTCTTTCATTTCTATTTTGTTGAGAAAAAGAGAGTAGGCTTGACACAAAGAAGCTCTTAACTTCCTTTGTAAAGGAGTGGGAGTACAGTGTGTCCATTCAGTGCAAAGAAAAGAATTTACTTTTGTGAAGTTTTCAGACTTTTTTAGTTTTCTTTTTGAAGGCAGCTTCACCAGTGGACTGTGGGAAGGAAGCTCTGTTTCTCATGTGGCTTTTACACTTGTGTTAGCTATTATTAGTTAAGCCATAACTGAGCTGTCATAACTGAGCTGCAAATTTCAGGCCCAGACTTTCCCAGAGTTTGGTGCCTGCTTTTATAGGGAATTATTTGCTCTACAGTTACCACCAAATAAAATGGTGCGTTGCTGTCTTGCCCTATACTGGGTTTGTGGTGGATCTCTGTAGAGTACCACCACAGAGGCTTTAAAAGCCCTGGCAGACAGCTGCAGGGGATGAGACTCATTCAATGTCATTGAGACACTTCTCTGAAAGCTGCTGTTCTAGGAAACCTTTGCCTGTAACCACTGCCTTGTGTAATTGGAAAAGGATTAGCTAAATTACATATGTTTTCTCTGAGGGTACTTGTGTTTCATGGATGGGATTAAAAGCAGAAAGGTAGAGAATATCTACAGTTTGCCAGCATTCCAGCTGAAGTGAGTGATGACATTTCTGCATGCTTTGGTAGTCTTGTTCACAGAACCTGCTTCCCTGCTAGGGCTTTATTTTGTCTTTAAGTCTCTTTTCTATCCTAGTATGTGCAATGGTTTCCGAACTCCCTTCTGCTCAACAAACTTACCCTGGGTAAAGAGCAAGTTTTGAAAATATTATGCAATTAAAATCTTGTTGGTAATATCTTACCTGGGATGTTTGTTTGTTTCTGTTTCCCTAAGAAGGATACATCTTATAAAGAGGTAAGTATGACTCTCCTTACTCCTGCATAAGTATTAGGAGAAATCTAGAAGATGAGAATGTGAACACAGCTGATTTATTTATTCAAAATCTCTCTACTTAGGATAATAATGCTTGCTATAGATGGAACATGAAGTTTTAATAGCTAGTGGGTGGAGACAGACACTAATTGTCTCACCTGGTCATTTGTAATGAAGGCATCCATTATTTTTGTCCTTTAATATTTCTTTCAGAAAAGCTGGGATGCATTGTCTGCCTGCCTGTCCCCATGGGTCAGGGCTGAATTGCAAATTACTCCTCTGCTGCTTGAGCAGACTGGCTGCTGTTGGAAATGTGACACTCAGCTATGTGGAATTCTTGTCTGTAGCAAACTTGCCACGTCTGCATTCATTTTTCCTAAATTACTAAACAACTTACACTTAATGAGTTTCAACTAATTAGTACCTCTTGCTTTGCTATACTTGTAAAATTATACTTCCAGTAAAATGCCTCATGAACTAATTAGATATCTCAACCCAGTTGACTTTTGTCCTGTTGTTTACTGGTTTCTTACTAGATAGTGAGATTAAAATCTTGTCATCTTACTTCAAAGATGCAATCTCTTCATGTTCTTCTCCCATTACAGACTACATTTAATTCTTATTCTGGAATGCTGTTTCCCTAAATGAGGCGTCCTCTTTATCCGGCGGAGCAGAGTGCCTGTCCCATTTCACAACATAGCCCAAAGCAGGGATGACCAGCTGCTCTCTGGCTACCCTTGCTCCAGCTGATGACTCGGGTGCTGAGGATAATAAGAGGCTGACACTGCAGAGGGTGCTTGGGGTATCCTGCAGAACAGGTACAGACAAACCTTACCAGTCTGGTGGCAGGGCAGGGCAGGGACACACGGCTGTTCTCAGTGAGGTCAGGTCCTCAGCACTTACAAGCTATGGCATGGAGCCCGCTCCAGCAGAGGAGAGCAAAGTCCTGGTTTGGCTAGGCTGCCTTGGGGGCTGTGCCCTTGCCTATGAGCACCTTGAGGGGCTGTGGATCTTGGAACAAAAACTGTTTTCAGTAAAAGAAACAAAGCAAAGTAAACCCCCTTCCCCCTTCAGTTTGGGTTGGTTCTGGTAGAGACCAAGTACTGCTGGTGGTGCCTGGGGTACACTACTGTGTGTGTTCCCCAGGACAGAGGGCTTCAGAGCTGCTGCTGCTCGGGATCCTGCTGTGCTGTAAGCACTGTGTTTCCACCACGGCTGCAAAGGGTGATGCCTTCAGAGAGTTTGTTTCTTGGGGACTCTGAGGACTTTTCTATGGAAGTTTTGTGGGAGACAGTTTAAATAAACATTTGCTATCGCAAGGAAGCCACACAGAATGCTGTATCTTCTGATACTTCCGGGGACCTTGCACACATTTTAACAGCCATGCTTTCTTCCCTCTTTCTTGGTCCCAGCTAATTTCAAATCCTTTGATTAAGGGGCTTTTGGCTTCCTTTACAGTGATGTGCAGTGCATGTGGTGTCCATGCAGCAGTGGACTGCCTTAAGTGCTGCCAGGCTGAAACACTGGCCAGCTGGCAGGCCTGCAGCTGGCTACCAGTTGCATGGATGTACAGATCCCCAAGGCACCTTGAGGAGGAGCAGATACAGGTAGATAGCCCATTTCATCTTCTATCCCCTTGCACTCTGTACAGAATATTTTATTTAAATAAAACTGGTGAAAACATTTCCCTCTGCTTTTAGAAGAACTTCATAAATATATTACAGTATTTTTAAAAGCCATTCAAGTAGGTGTTTATTGCAAAGTAGTGGAGGTGGGTCTCTTCTCCCAGTCAAGGGACAGGACAAGAGGACAGTCTTAAGCTGCACCAGGGGAGGTTTATCCTGGACGTTAGGAAGAAGTTCTTCACAGAAGGGTTGATTGGGGATTAGAATGGGCTGTTCAGGGAGGGGGTGGAGTCACCATCCATGGAGGTGTCAAGGAAAAGACTGAATGTGGGACTTAGTGCCATGGTCTAGTTGACAAGGTGGTGTTAAGCCATAGGCTAGACTTGATGATCTCAAAGGTCCTGTCCCACCTAAATGATTCTGTGATTCTGCAAAATCTCACTGCTGTCTTATTTTCTCCTGTTTGATTAAGTGGCTATCCAGATACTATCTGGATTGCCTTACCATTAGTGAAGATTTAGAATACAATGTGAGTGATGTCCTTACAGGAATCTGTTTACCAAGCTCAAGTACAGATATTTTAACATTTTTTAGTCACATGTCTGACTGTGATTTCTGAAATGGTGCATTAAAAGTAAGTAGCAGCTGCCCTCCTTTTAATGAATACATATAAATATGTATATAATGCTAGGTATGCATTCTTCCAGAAGTTTTTTTTTTCCAAATACATCAGTGATCTACTGTATGCAAGTACATGATAAATTTTATGTACATGTAAGTTTCTGCACTAATTTTAATTCAGCATTTATTTGAAATCAATAAACCAGTGATTTCTCAAGTGATGCAGCAGATCAGTTGTCATTAGCTAATTTTCAGTTTACAGTCTGAAACACTAAACTTAAACTGTTTGTGCAAGTTCATCAGCCAGAGAGCAGATATGTGTAGTATTAACTGTGACCAAAGCAGAACAAATTGCATTTGTTCAGAGTAATGTTTTCTGCAAACACAGTATGAACAATCCATATCCTGTGAAATATATGTCATCCCTCTACCATCAGATAGACACCTGATAAATCAAGCCCAACTAAAACTCAGAATACTTGGAGAGTGTCCTATTTTTTCTGATGTGGTGTGTTTGTTAATTTTAGGGTTTATCTTCAAACAATCTACAATGTAAGAACAGGAAAACGAAAAGGAGGGAATGTGCTTCTTCTTGCAATTGAGACATATCCTCTGGTGGAAAATCCCGGAGGAGATAATATTCTGCATTGGCACTACAATGAATTCCTGCTCTGCAACTGGCATTTTTCTTTCTTCTGTATAATATGTAGGACTTAATCTGAAAAAGTCAAAAAAAAGGTGGGAGAAGCCTAAGCTTAACTTGTACACTGTGGAAAGTTACCCTCCTATTGTTGACAGCTCTGTCACTTCATATATCTAAATTAAATGGTTCTTTCCTCTGACTGTCCTGGGTGGGTGTTACTGCACATATGGCTTTTGGGCTTTAGTCTGCTCTTCAAAAGGATGATGAAGATTAGCATAGTCATTTAGAGCATAAGGATTTTTCTGAAAATGCAGTAGAAACTTGGCATGAGGAGGGGATCTAACAGAGGGCCAACAGAGAGCACTGGAACGAATGTTCTCTTCACCCAGGAC